>NW_023596136.1:44732887-44744814 GCF_011947565.3 Pollicipes pollicipes
TGCGCTGGTCCCCCGTCCCGAAGCCGAAAGAGCAGCGGTGTCCGCATCACGGTTGACACAAGAGACTCACCAGTCTGTGAAGCGACAGGTGTCCCGATCCCTACTCTGGAGCAGCTGACCTCCAAGCTGATGGCGCGAAACGCCTCTTCACCAAAAGCTGGACGCCTCTTCCGGTTTCTACCAGAATCCCGCTGGACGAGGCGAGCTCCAAGATGACCACGTTCATCACTCCGTTCGGCAGGAAGAGGTTCCTGCGACTGCCGATGGGGATCTCGCTCGCACCGGAGTGCTTCCAGCGTGAAGATGGAGGAGATGCTGGACGGACTGCCCGGGGTCCATCGTCTACATGGACGACAACCGTGGTGTTCGGAGATGCTAGCCAGCCACGATGCACGTCCCCGAATGGGGGCCGTCCGTCAGGAGGATCCACGAGTCTGGCCTCGAGCTGAACAGGAAAAAGTGTGATTACCGGAAGAACGAGGCCAAGTTTTTGGGGAATGAAGATCAGCAAGAACGGCATCAGCATGGACGAAGAGAAGCTCGAAGCGATCCAGCAGCTCCAAACCACCAAAGAATGGTCAATGAACTAAGGTCTCTGCTCGGAGTAATCAACTTCCTGGGCCACGGTTCGTTCCACACATCCAGGAGGGTTTTAAGACCACTGAACGAGCTTCTGAGGAAGAACGTAGCATGGATCTGGACACCACAGCAGCAGCAGGCCGCTGGATGACGTGAAAGCAGCCGTCACTTTAGCTCCAGCTCTGGCGTTCTACGATCCAGCACGAGAGACGGTGGGTCAGCGCCGACGCCAGCAGTTTCGGCATCGGAGGATGTGTTCTCCAGAAGCACGGCTCCGTCTTCAAAACCCGTCGCGTTCTGCACAGATGCCTGACTGACCCAGAGACCAGATGGGCCAGATTGAGAAGGAACTACTCTCCGCGACGTGGACGTGCGAGAAAATGCACATGTTCCTGTCCGACTGCCGTCGTTCGAGCTGCAAGCATCTGGACGCACAAGCCTCTGAGTCCCGCTGGTTAACACGAAAATCTCGTGGATGGCGCCCATCAGATGCCAGCGCATGCTCATGCTCTTGATGCGATGCAGACCCCACAAGCGGTCTTTCGTTCCAGGAAAAGCAGCACCTGGTGCCCGACTTCCTCTCACGTCACCGCTCCAGAAAGCAGGATGAAATCAGCGCTGTGCTTCAAGAAGACATACATGGATGCTGTGAGAGAATCTTCAGCGATCTTCCCGCACACAAGCCGCAGCGTCTGGTGGAGATCAGCAAGGCCGCAGCAAGCAGACGAACCCCTACAACGCGTATTTCAGCAGACTCTCTCTGGCTGGAAGGAGGGAGCGAAGCATCCCGACCTGCTGGACTGCTTCGCCTCTCGGGGAGATGAGCGTTCTGTACCTAACGTGTGGTACACTGCTGATGCACGGGCGACGCATCGTCATCTCTCCGAGTCTGCGAGATGAAATGCTCACCCGACTACATGATGACGGACACTTCGGTCTGAACAAGTGTCGCCAGAGGGCAGCAGAATCGATCTGGTGGCCTCAACTCAGCATCGACCTGAAGCGTCATCTCGAGAGCTGCTCGTTCTGTGAACGCGCCAGCCCAGCACGCTGAGCCACTGGTGACAACCCCAACGCCATCAAGACCGTGGACGCACGTTGCAGCAGACGTCTTCCACTTCAACAACTGCAACTGGCTCGTCACGGTGGACATCTTCAGCAGGTATCTGGAGATACAACGCCTCCCGAGTCTCACCAGCAGCGCAGTCATCGAGCGTCTGAAGTGCCTGTTTTCCCGCTTGGGGATACCAGACCTCGTGACAACAGACGGAGGAACGCAGTTCACTTCAAGCTCGTTCGCCAACTTCACAGCGTCCTACGGCTTTACAAACCGCATCACAGACCCGCACACGCCGTCTTCCAACGGAGCAGCTGAACGGGCCGTGAGAACCGCCAAGTGGATACTTCGCCAGAGGGACCCCCACCTCGCCCTCCTCAACTACCGCACGACGCCTGTGGAAGCAACCGGATACTCCCCAGCCCTCTCCTGATGGGACGCGAACTTCAATCTCGTCTCCCCATCGCTCAGCCAACCGGAGAAGCGACATGGCAGCATGCCAAACTCCGAGATCGGCAGAGGAAGAAGAAGCTGGAGACATGCTTCAACCGGAGACACGGTGCCCGCGATCTTCAGCAGCTACAGCCCGGGGATCATGTTCGGATCAAGACGGAGAAGGAAGCAAGCTGGTCCGAGCCCGCCACCGTCATAGAGAAGCTCTCTAGACGCAGCTACCTTATGGAGCTCAAGGGTGCTCGCTATCGTCGCAACCGACGTCATCTGATGCAGATCCCTCCGTTTCAGGTGTTGACACAGCACGGTTCCGCGCGGCGTGCTGACTGTTCTGCACACAGGGTGCCCGCTCCAGACCTCCTCTCTGGCCGCCATGCTGAGGTGGCGCCACCGGCGCTGCTGCAACCGCAGCCGCGCGAACCGGCGCCTGCACCACGATCGGTAGTGCCACGGCCACCACCAGCTGTGCCGTCGCCCGCTTCGAAAGCGGCGCCGCCGCCGTCGCTGCCGCCGCTGACAGAAGCTGCGGCCCAGCCCTGCAACGCGCAAGTGCCCCAGACACAAGACCCCACGCCACTGCTTAGTTTTAGTCCGCGTAAAACACGCAGTGGCCGCATTTTCTGAGAGGCATCAAAGAGAAGCAGCAGAGAAGCAGCAGGAAAGCAGATGGGAAGCAGCAGGAAAGCAGCAGAGGAGAAGCAGTCTGAGAAGCAAAAGGGAAGCAGCAGCCTCAGAAGCGGCATAGCAGCAGCAGGGAAGCAGCAGGGAAGCAGCAGTCTGTCGCCAATAATTTCGTTTCGCAAGCGTTTTTTTATATATTATACATTTATTTGCATTTCCTCAAGGGGGGAGATGTATCATGATGTTACTGGCGTACCCCTGAGACCGCCCCTGCTCGCGCCGCCAGTGCTGCTGCACTTTGGTACGCCGCGGCCCCGAATGGCGGTGTACTGCCTGGGGCGCCACCCGCCGGAGTCGGCGCCGCCCGCTCGCTTCGCGGGATAATACAGTTGCCGTTTAGCAGCGCTCGTGTCTGGTCTGGGCAGACAACGCAGGTCTGCCCAGACCAGAAAGAGAGAGAGAGAGAGAGAGAGATATATATATATATATATATATATATATATATATATATGCTAAATTAGTGAATTTTGGTCATCCGCTGTATTAATGAATAAGTGCAAACCAAAGTGCAGCTATACTACTGTAGATCATAGCTTGACCTGGCTTATGTCATCTATCGAGCAGAGGCCGGCTTGGTGGGCCATGACAGACCAAATACCATGAAAGAAACGTGTACGCATCCGGCTGATTGCCCATGGGCTCGGGACGAGTTGTGCTGCTATCTGATGAGTCCGTGGCGAGCACTAGGACAACGACAACGCAGCTCGTACCAGTAGCGACGGCACCGCCGTGGCGTCAGTAGTGCTGCCATCTTGGACGGGATCAGTAGCGCCTCACCTGGAGACTGGGGGAACTAAGGGCAGACTCGTGGGCTCGCTTCATGGTGAGTGCTGTGTTCATCTTTGCCTTCAAAATGTGTTAAGTTAATCTCTTTTAATGACAATTAATAACCTTGGGACATTTTAGCTTGTTATGAGCACGCTTTGTGCTGCACCTGATGCGCATGACAGACTCCTCAGTTTTAGCTTGCGTCGCATTTGGAATCGATGTTGCAGTCTTGCAGGTACCGCCGTCTATTACGGCTGTCAACACCACTAGCGGCTCTAAACCATACTATACTTTCGGCGCTTGTGTATAGTCATAAAAATGACCACTGAAGGTGATTTTTTGCATGCTGTGTATGGGATGGGTGGAAATATTTGATACATTCAAGTTCGAGCATACTCATCAGTTCCCTGCCTACCTCTCTGTGCGTTCTTGTGTACCTCGCACCCAAATCGCGAGAAAACGGTTCAACTGCAGATGCTTCAGCCTTGCCACGCGTTCCTCTGGACGAAACAAAGTGCTAGTAAATACCGTCCCTGTAGTCCACTTAACCAAATTTTGGAAGCTCTGCTATGCAACGCAAGCACGTGAGATATGTGATAAAGAGATCCTCATATTCTGCTGATAAGACCCGCGTATTCCTGCTGATGAGATCCGCATATTCCTGCTGATGCTGCTAAATAATATAGCGCAAGTGTGTGCGTTCGCGCCCCAAAGCGCATTTTGTGGGTGGTGGCTTTTGCTGGCATATTGGCTTATCTGCTGCTGGTCGGGATAGCTGGATTGAAACGGCATCCGCGATTTTACTTCATTGCATGACGCAAAAAAAGCTATGTACCGCTTAAAACAGTCCGTCGAAGTGTAACTGATCTATGCACTGAGGTATAAAGTGAGGATATTACAGTTTAAGTATCTCACAGACCAAAAGCTGTAATTTGCAAGTCGTGCGATTCTTAAACCATTCCCGCCCCGTACTGGATAAAATTTCTATGAAAAAACTGGAAGGGAAAATTAGACAAGATGTTGTGTGGGAGAATTGCCCGGACATACACTTTCAATGGCCCCAGATACCAGTAAAGTTCTGAACCTGTGCCCACCAGAGGGTTCTGTGCCCATTCGTTCCCTGTGTTAGCTGCGTCCTGTCCCACGATAAAGTGGCGACACAAAGGCCTATGTTATAGTTTTAGAAGACATCCAAGATAGGCTTAGGAGTGGTTAGGGAGTGCTTAGGAATGTCTCAGGAGGAGCGATTTTCTCTCGGCACAATCTCTCCGATGCCCTCGTTCGTCACATAGGGACCGTCCATTAATGTTACACGTTATGGGAGGTGATGATGAAGACTTGGGGTTTTGGGGTTCATCGACTGACGTTATGGGAGAGATGGCTCGGTGAAGCGTAAGCAAGCCGTAACAAGGGAGAAGGGTTTTGGACGGCATATTGGTAAGCTTAAGTGGGGTTGCAAACCATGTTGGGGTCATTTTAAGAAATCCCTTAGCAGTGTAAACAGGGGATGAGTGTCTAGCCAACGGCAATCGGTGCGTCCCCAGGGGTGAGAGATTAACAATGGTCAACAATGCGTGCGATATTTGGGAAGCCGTCTAAATCTTGATAGATTTTATTGCGTTTCAAGACGTGTCGATTTTGGCTCGAACATGCGTCAAGTGTCGATTGGTACAAACAAAATGTCGATTGGTGTGTTGCCTCGGTCCCACCGTCATGGGGCGTGGTATTCGTTGCATTCTGTTGCAAGGAACGACGTTCTCATTACTTTTGAGTGGTATTCCCTGCTACTTATCAAACACCTTACCCTTTTTAGTACAAAAAAATGGTGCTTTCCCTTGCCATCACCATACCAGTGCCCATACCACTGCATCGTTATGTCGAAGCTTAATATCCACGAAAGCTCTCTCACCCCTGGCATCGCCATTGTAAAGCCATTGCCGAGCGAGCAGCCGTCGATTCACCAGGCCTCACAGAGGCAAATCATATGGAGGTTCGTCGCAGAACATCGGGATGCAAAATGTAGACTCTCGGCAGCGTTCCCGTCCGCACAGTCGCCCAGACTTCACGTGACGGCCCCGCAAATCGTGACAAAACGTCTCGGTCTGGCCGCTGTGGTTTCTCCTCGGTCCTGTGCTATCAAGGGTGTGCGTTGCGCCAGCCGCAGGCCGCGGCCCTGGTCTGGTCTGGTGCAGGCTTTGTGTGTTCAGTTGACATCCCATGCCGGTGTGCCGCGCCCGCGGGGGATGACGGGACGCCGTGCACCGCGCGCATCTCCACCCAGAGCCAGGGCTGGCCCTGACACCGTACACTGCGCGCAGTCATCTCCACCCAGAGCCAGGGCTGGCCCTGACACCGTGCACCACGCGCATCTCCACCCAGAGCCGGGGCTGGCCCTGACACCGTACACCGCGCGCAGTCATCTCCACCCAGAGCCAGGGCTGGCCCTGACACCGTGCACTGCGCGCAGTCATCTCCACCCAGAGCCAGGGCTGGCCCTGACACCGTGCACTGCACGCAGTCATCTCCACCCAGAGCCAGGGCTGGCCCTGACACCGTGCACTGCGCGCAGTCATCTCGACCCAGAGCCAGGGCTGGCCCTGACACTGCAGGGCTGCTCATCTGGCTTCAAGAACACACCTATTTATTTCACGCAAGAAAGACTCAATCCATTTTGGTACGGTGAATGTAAAAAACATTCAGAGCAAATGCTGCATGCGTCAGTCGCGGCAGTGTTACGCCAGGTCACATGGCCAATAGGAGCAGGAATTTGCATCATACCTGGTACGAGACGATTGCAGCCTGCGTACTGCTAAAAGCGTACTGTAACATGAACCATGACACGTTCATAGTCCTATGGGAATACCACTATTTTGTTGATATGTACTTTTGTGAAGCCGTGATACGCTTCACCAATATGTTGAAAACGTCGAATGCGTAGCGCGCAACGTAGATGGCAAACATCGCGTTAATCAATATCGCTGCATAAATGCACTAAATTAACGATCGAGACAGGGATAGATTCTCTATAAAGATATGGTTCTACCTATAAAGACAGCTTCCGCAAGCATGGCTATGTCAGCTCATGCTGACCATGAGTCGCTGCGGCAACGAAAACCGTCCTGCGCCACCAATGCTATGACACCCTTCTGCCAGTTAACAGACACCATATTCACGTGGACAGTAGCAAAATGAGAACATCCGAGCTACAAATAGTGCGATGGGCAAATACAACACAGTGTGACCGTTCATGAGAACATTCAGCTGTCATTCCATAAATAGCCTCACAGGGACTGATAGTTTTTTTCTAAATTACCATAGGCATGTGCAAATTGACTGTACAATCCATGGGAGTGACTGCAAACGTGGACCGGCACAAGCGGTCCCAGCTAACTTGCCACATCGGATATGTGGCAAGCAATACAAACAGGATATGCGGTCCGAAGAAAACGGCGTCATGGCCGCTTTCCTTAACTTGTCCGCGTTGTGGTGTCCGGAGTTTGGCGAAACAGCGTGACCGAGAGCAAGGCTTTCCAGACCGTAATGATTGTCATAACGTGATCGCATAACGCCGTACTTTACTGTTCATATACTTCTGAAGATGCCCTTGCGTACCATATACGCAGCCATGCATGGAATAATTCACTATTTAACTTGGCGGAAGTATTGTGTCTCGGATGAAGTGCCAACCGTCTCGGGTCAGTCATCACGTACGTTGGCGTTTAGCTGGTGGGGAAAACTGGCATCCTGCTTCACGTATGGCTTTCCATTGCTTGCCGTGGGCTGGAACGAAGGAACTTCGTTAATGCCATCAACGATCACGAGGATGAGTCTTATCATTATGATCATTATCATTATTGGCAAGATCATTATTATGATCAAGATCATTAGTATGATCGTGATCATTATTCTCATCATTATGATCATATCATTTTACCATATTGACATTGAGGCCCGCTCTCGCTCGCAGACAGGCCGCAAAATCCGCAGCATGCCTTACTGGCAGTCAGCTGTTGCAAGCTGGAGGTGCCACATCTAAGCCCTTCCGGCTCGCGAAGTGCAAATAACAGAGCCCAAAAGTCGTGCCCCTAGTCGACAGCAGCTTGGGTCCGCAGAAGCCGCAGCAGAATTTGCAGTTGCCAAGTGTTGCCAACCAGAGAAGTACTATTTCGAGCTCTTTTTGCTTATTTTTGGCGGGTCTGAGGGGTTTAAATGTGGTCCCTCTAACTCACAACTTCTGGCTGACTCCAGAAGTTCTGACTGATTTTGCATTATACGTAGCCGTCTGCACATGGTCCGCAAGATGTGGACTGGCCTTTAGAGGCTCTTAACCTGCGGAGGCACTTGAGCGTGGTAAGTGCAAAACAGATTTATCATCACGATCTGTCGAAGAAACAAACTTTATACATTACACACGGTTTTAAATTTTACGGATATCGTTTTCAGGAACTTGATGCTATTCGCAGAAGTGTCAAAAATTGCTCGAAGTGACGCGTCCTTGCTCCCCGCTCAGCGGCTGCCAGCGGTTACCCTCTCAGTGGACGTGCTGATGACGAACAGTTCGGTGGGTGTGCTCTGCTGGCTGCCGAGCACCGCCAGCGGGGCGCTGGGCGCGTACGCGTGTGCAGAAAAATGGTCCAGGTTGTTGTTCCCAGCCGTTCCTGGCGATCGTTAGACAAGGAATAACGTGCATTGCTTACAAGCCACCGGCTGCATATCAGTACAACAGTCACGAAAATTCGGTTTCAGAAAATAATCACTGCGAAAGAAAAGGTGGCCCCCGATGTTTTAATGGTAGAACGTGACACGTTTTCACGGTTCCGCAGCTCTTGCACAGTCTCTGCAGTGAGACGATATATATATATATATATATATATATATATATATATATATGTGTATTATATATACATCCTGACTGCATATTCATCAAGACGCAGAAAATAGCACGCAGCACGTATATATTGGTGTTGTTTTAGGCTCACAAATATGCTTTGCGAATGCGGTAACATCAGTCGCATCAAGTGAGAACGTCACGTTGGATCTGTGCGAATGTTCATGACAGGCTACCGGTGGCAACAAAAACATAGAGCAAGTTAGCAAAGCATAGTTCAGGTCAAATGTAAAAATCGAATAACGTATGTGATTAAATTTGGTTGATAACCTGAAACATGCCTTAAGTTTTTCGTTGTCCGCATGCAGGCCGCGAACATCGAACATAGCTGGGGAGTGCAGATGGCTTTGAAAATGTTTAAAGACTACACACATTTTTGGGGGCACCAAAAGGGAAAGGAGTTTTGCTCAGCAGTTGTCAACAAATGCCGACGATGTATGTACATACCGTTAGGCATCTGCTCCATAACGCTAATCTGCGACGTCCGGACGTGAAATGGAAAATTCTTGTTGGCTGCGGTAGGGCGAGTCAAAATCTGCAAAGTCGGGTGAGTGTGATGGAAACGTCCTGATTCAAGACTAGATCCTCCATTGGACGTTTTAGCTAGCCTATCCACACATGAAGCACTGCGTTCGTTGCGTGTCGTAACGGTGATTGATCGAACATTGTTGCCAAAAATGGAGGGAAATGAAACTAAACAGTAACACCAGGGAGACATTTGAGGCTAAATTCAAGTCATCATCTAATCAGGACCGATGATTGATCGTAACTACCCGCCAGCTTCGGTGGTTTTGCCACCCTCCGCAGCTTGTGTGCGTGAGTGGGGGTGTGGATCGGGGTTGGGGGTGGGGGGGGGGGGGTGAGGCGGGGATGACCTATGACCCCCGCCGATCGCACACTGTGATAGAGTACAAGTTTAGGTTATTACCCTATGATCCTGTGAGTCTGCACGTGCTATATAAGTCTGCATAATCTATCCTTGATGATCTCGACACCGATGCTGATGATGGTTTGGGTCCATGGACGATGTGAACGCTCGGTCTACCATCACCCCTGTTCACAGTTACGCACCAGGAAGAAAATGTGCCCGACGACGAGGTGATGCCATGTTCGACGCCGTTCACCACCTTCTCCCGCACCCATTTGTCGATCAGGTAGTTGGCGCATACGATCACCATGGGAGCGGACAGAAACCTGCGCAGAGGCACGGATCACAGACGTGGTTCCCAGCTGTGCCGCGGCCTGCTGGGTTACAAACATGCAAACGTCATTCATAACAAGATACTGTGTGTTAACACACGTTCAGGTTGGAGAGCGATTTGACCTCTCCTCAAGGCTTTCCAAAATTCAGAGCAAGCGGACTAACAAGGCCAAACTTGGCATTGCTATACATTATTTAGATATTGTAGGCAAATGTAGCGGATCTTATAGTTAACATATATTTTCTGGTCATAAGCCCTTGGTATGTCAAAGATAGATAAAGGTGGCCGGTAAAAACGATTCTTTGAGCAGCTTTCATACTAATAAAACGCAATTTTAGGCAAAGCTCTGCAATTGTAGATAACATTTTTAGATGATGAGACAGCCAAATTATCGTTCGAGCAAATTCCGTTGACCTTGGGCTAGCTATGCAGGGAGGATCAAGGTCAATACCAAGCATAATTTTGGCCTGAAACTTTGTTTCTCTATGAAGGTCTGACGCTTATTCAAAAGCATTTATGACCAAGAATTTAACATGTGTCTATATCAACTTACTAAAGGTCAAAAAAGTTTCTATACAAGATGGCATTGATTAAATAACTAAGGGGGCGTAATGACCGAATTGTTGGCGCCATGCGCTCCCGTGTGGGAAGTTCAAGGCTCGAATGCCGGTTACGTCATGGCCCCTGAAAGCTAATGTGACCATTGCAGTCGCTGGCGCTCCATGAAAGGGGTGTGAAAGACGACGTGCGTCTCGCTCTCTAAAACAGGTAACTTGACGATTTTCACAGCTTGTTATCAAGGGATTGCTCTTTATGATGATTTTAAATTCGAGTACCAATTGAATTTTAATGATCAATTTAAATCTCGCCGTCCCAAATTTTCTAAGGCATAAATGAGGTTCTTGGCCTGAAATGAAGATGCATTTTTTCATTGCCTGAAAATAATATCTAGCATGCAGTGGTTTGCATGGAAAGGCTTAAATCGCTTCTCAAACTGTTCTAGATCATAATGGTAGAGCCATATGACGCAAAACATGCACACGAAATAATCAAAAACATTATACATGACAATGAATTATACGTGGTACCCCAAGCACAGCGCTAGTTGCGATAAAAACAGCTGACCACTCCAAAGTTTTTGGTGGCATTTATCGCAGGTTCAGGTACAGGTAGCAAAGGTATCGTACAGCTGGAATTCAAGAACATATGGCTTCACTGGAGGTTGTTTGACCCGATGCTCACAACATAGAAATGTCAAACTCCTCATAAGGAATTCTGAGAGCCCCCTACCTGTCCTGAAAGTCTCGTCTCTAGCCCCGCCGCTTTTTTAGATCTAGGGAGTGTCAACTTGTCTCCCACCCAACCCGAGCGCGTAGCATTCACCCGCGCACCCGCGGAAATTCACCTGTGGCACATGTCAGATGCCTGAGCCTGCTCTGGCGCATATAAGAACTCACCAGACTGTATACATGGTGGAAAAGGGCAGGGAAGCCCCACTTCTCTGGGTAGTGTTTTATGGTGAAGGAAGTAGAGTACACGAACATGGCCCAGCCCAGGATCTTGAGCACGACCAGACCGTAGCCTCCCGGCGATTCGTACAGGTACAGGACCTCGCCCGGGTCGAAAAACTGCAATAGATCAGGCTGTGAGTGCACTGGTGTTCCAAAAAGCAAGCACAATGCACATTCGACATGGTAATCCCGCATCATTCTTGCTCCATGCACAACTTCCCGCCAGGCGGACATACTCGCCATCCTCATCACAGCGCTGCGTGAGATCGACTGATTCAATCTGGAGGTGATCCGGAATGTCGCGCGTGCATCGTCGCACAACCCTTCATCGGACACCATCGGCTACACAGGATACACGCTAGGTCCAGCGTCCTCAGCTTCAGGTGAAGGGGGGGGGGGGCAAGCTTCAGGTTAGGGCTCTCCCAGACAACGTCCGAGAAATACGGCCCCGTGTGAACTCCTCTTTTGGAAACATATACCCCGACGTCCGGTTCAGCGGCGCGACCCAGGTCACCATCTTGAGGCTGATTAATCACCCAGAAAAATCGTCAAACACAGGACCAGTCGCGCCGCTCGAGCTGATGCCACCGCTCTGAGAACACTGCAAGGGGAGGGCGCCGAGCTACGGACAGTGGTAACACGGAGCCCGTCGAGCCCCGGGCAGTGGTAACACAGAGCCCGTCGAGCCCCGGACAGTGGTAACACGGAGCCCGTCGAGCCCCGGACAGTGGTAACACGGAGCCCGTCGAACCCCGGGCAGTGATAACACGGAGTCCGTCGAACCCCGA
>NW_023596136.1:44745814-44777995 GCF_011947565.3 Pollicipes pollicipes
GTGTGTGTGTGTGTGTGTGTGTGTGTGTGTGTGTGTGTGTGTGTGTGTGTGTGTGTGTGGTGTGTTGTGTGTGTGTGTGTGTGTGTGGTTGGTGGTGTTGTGTGGTGTGTGTGGTGTGTGTGTGTGTGTGTGTGTGTGTGGTGTGTGTTGAGAGAGAGAGAGAGAGAGAGAGAGAGAGAGAGAGAGAGAGAGAGAAAGAGAGAGAAAGAGAGAGAGAAGAGAGAGAGATAGAGAGAGAGAGAGAGAGAGAGAGAGAGTGAGAGAGAGAGAGAGAGAGAGAGAGAGAGAGAGAGAGAGAGAGAGAGAGAGAGAGAGAGAGAGAGAGAGAGAGAGAGAGAGAGAGAGAGAGAGAGAGAGAGAGAGAGAGAGAGAGAGAGAAGAGAGAGAGAGAGAGAGAGAGAGAGAGAGAGAGAGAGAGGAGAGAGAGAGAGAGAGAGAGAGAGAGAGAGAGAGAGAGGCAGCGGAGGCCGATGGGGAGTACACAACTAGTCAAAACCGCAATATAGATCGTGTTCATTGGAAATGGGCGGTAATGGATCATTTTGTGCGGTTCGTTGGGACGAAAATATCCATCCTTTGCGCTTAAATATACACAATGTTCTACCAGCCTGCAGCTTTGATTAAGGATATTGTAGAAGTTACTGAGAAAACGAAGGCAGCCGTTAAATTCCGCGGGTCACATTACACCAGATTAGACCCTTAGGGCATTTCGTTTCGACTCCAGGGCCGGAAGTACTTAGTTTTCCCACCGTAGCTACTTAACGCCCAGCGATAGTCGCTCCAAAATAGTTTCTCCATAAAGGTCATCAGGATGACCGTCAGAAAATCATATACTCAAGTAGAAACATGTTCCGCACATGTTGCTCACATTTCGTTCAAATATTCTGCACTTCGAATGAAGTTCGAAGTCCTCGCATCCTTATCACGGTATTGGGTGGTCGGCGGTGCGGTATAATTTTCGACGAAGCTGCCGATGCGACTGCTCGAGCGAGAGGACATAATGTTGAACGCATTCGTAAGCCGGATTTCTTAGCACTCTCGACTGGGGTAGTTTTTGGAGACGCATGTAGGTTAAGCATCGTTGAGACTCTGGCAACCATTCGAGTCCATGCCATTTTTCCTGTACTTTTCTATATTGTAATGGGAACCACATTTCAGACACATGATTTCTATTTTGGAGCACATGTACATCAGCCCTGCGTCAGTCGCATAAAATCACTGTCCATTGCTCGACGAGGCGACCATTGTTTGTGGCTGGGCGGCCTCTCCCAGGCCACTGAATCTCATCGAATTCTCCTACAAATGAAGCTAAATTTGGCGGCTCTGGCTAACTTTGTTGTTCTTGACGGCTCGATTTAGAGGCGTCATAAATTTTCTCAGAATTCCTAGATGTGCGTGGGGAGTAGTCATTTTAGGTTTGCTTCTTTCCAATTCCCGCAAGACCCATGTTAGGTTGCAGAACGTTGGAGGCTCAGTCTCTTCCTTCTCCACCCAGGCTCCCATACCGCTGGCTGGATTGTCGCCCTGTGCTGTGTTAAACTGATATCACGATATGAATCAGATGAAGGGTGAAACAGGGCCAAATTTCCCCTTTGCCGTATGTCTACGTCTTTTCGTTAAGCGTATGCTGAGGAAGCTGAGTGACAATAGCGCTACTGTCTGTTCTGAAATGTATGTTGGCACCGCTCCGACCGTGTTAAAAATATTGGTGCTCCTTTTTCAAATCGACCATTTCTCCATCCAGACCTACAAAGTAAGCTGCAAAACATAAAACTACTTCATCTACTTTACGTTTCAGTCTGAAAATATAGATATCCTTGAGTTAAATTTATGAAAACTTCAAGTTCTGTTCCTGCCTGAGGGAAATGTGAACTTTGATATAACTTGCGTTTGAGGCTTCCCTGCAACTATCAACAGGTACTGCAGGGCGCAACCCTGCTAAGTCTGGGGGTCTGCATATTAAGCTATTTCTGTACGTTTCCAATAGCTTGCGGTCTGCGTCAGAGCTTGCTTAAACTGTCAAGGTTATACAGCACCGCCCCTGATACTGAACATGCTCCACATGCAATATGGAATAAAATACTCGAGCAAGCAAAACAGTTGGAGATTGCATGTAGTACATTGCAATGCACAGTAGATTGCACGAAGTGTGGCGGACTACAGTCAACGCTGCGAGAAGCCCTGAAGACCGTAAGACTATTCATACATGCATGACATTTACGGCTTCTGCACATGTTATATGTTTGTTCGGAAAGTGAGCATGACAGAAAACTGTACAAACGGGAACGTGATGTCGAACACCTGTTCTTCGAAACAGCGTCCTTATGCCATTGTACAAATGAAAAAATCACGTCAGAGGTTCGCTGAAATTGTGCGATTTCACGGCTAAAGCAGTTACTAATTGGGGATTTTACGACCACCTCTGTCACGATTTCTTTCGCTGATTGCAGGGCTTAACTTCGTAGGTTTGCGTTCTCTTTAGGTCCAATAGTAGACAAAATATCCATTCATGGGTGCTTCAGAAGGCGGCGAAGCTGACAAGAGTGGCTGGCATTTAAACATCGACTTTATGCTGTTTTGTTTAAGGCCTGAAGGTGCACCATGTGAAATATCGTCATTTAATGAAGTCGCGCAGAACACTATATCATCGCGCTCAACATGCTGATCTAGTCATACTTGTAGGAGGGCAGATACAACGTCACCCTCAGGGGCGTACCTCGCTGTCTTACACAGCGTTAGGCCAGCTGAGGTGCGTTTGATATTGGCTGGCTGCCAATGGTGTGTATTTTAAGCTACCTTTCACAGGTGCACTCCTAATTCCATATGAATTGTGGGGATCCCATGACCTCTGAACCTTCGTTTCATGAAATGTGGAGGTTTCAGACGCCTAATAAATGCCAGCACTTATCAAGGGGTCGTGCCTTCTAAAAATTTGCATTGCTGTTTCAAACACAGTCATATCATCCTGATCCCAAAGCGGTTTTAAGCGCTTACAATCCACAACATGCAATATTTCCGCTTTTGCACTTCGTCCTCGGTTATGACGCTGGAGGGCGGATGCTGATCCACAGGGCTTTGCTATTGTTTAGCTAAAGCATGAATTATATCCGTTTGAACCATCCGACTTGTGTACGAACTATTTGAACGACGCGGCGCATCGTCGCTGATTCAGCTCTCCCGCGGAGACTGCTCAGAAGTCATCCGCCGCGTGCCACCGCTCCCCACTTGGTCGCGAACGTGCCTCGATGTACGGCACCGGAGTCTCTCGGGCCGGCCCATCTGGAGCGTCCTACATTGACCCGAGGCGGGTAACACTCCGACGCGCGCGCCCGCCTCCCCGTCGCCCACGTCCGGAGGAGACGGCAGCAGGGCGGGGGCCCAGGAGCAATCTACTCTCCGCCCGCCTCGCCCGACGCCAACAACAGGTGCGCCGGCTGAATGGAGAGTTCGAGCGGCGGGGGTCGATCGGCGCCGAATTATGGCGCGCCACGGCTCCAATCTGGGCCGGACGTGCCTGTCCAGCGCTCTGATGGCGCCCCGTGGGACAGCGCCGGAGCCGGCGGCCCGTCCGCGCCGACCAGCGGTGTTCCGCCGCCGCCCGGCGACGGAGCTCCTCACATTCCACACGACCAGCCGCTGACCCCCATCGGCTGGTCAGCGCCGTCGCCACTTGTGCGAACCCTTAGAGGGTTTGTACTGCGCCACCCGGCTGGCTCACGCTGGCTGATCGCTGACGGTCAACGCGCGATCTCTGGTTAGGGCGTAGTTAACAGGGCGCCCACTGCGAGCTTACTAGGGGCCGTCCATAGATTACGTTACGCGTGGCATGGGTTTTTCATTATTCGTGACCGAAGTCTAACAAGGGAGAGGTAGGTTTGGACATTGTTACGTCACGCTCGGCTGTGGCCGCAAATCATACTATGCCATTTTTAACGCTGTAGAACTTTAAAGCAGGATTTCATTGTTTCCTCATGTGACAAGCAACAGACCTGTCTTTGTTTCTCGGATCTATCTCAATTGGGAGCCAAACGGACAGAAGCCTTTTTGGACGTTGCGCTGAACACATGGGGGGAGGGTTTTTGCTCAGCGTGATCGCTGCATACCAGGTCAAAGATGATGAAAACGTTTAAAGATGCATAACGACGATCGTGGCGATGCTTCGACTGAGGCTGCATAATTTTTTATTAGATAAGGCATCCCCAGTGGGATCCTGATCATTTTCCATCTGCCCGAATCGGAAGGGTTAAAAATGGACCAGGAGCATTTATTACAAAGCGCATGACAACTGAGAAAAATTCATGGAACTGCAGAAGTTGTAAGCGTACATGCGGATGTGTGACCTGCTTTCTTGCATTGACATTAAACCTTGAAGATTTCACGGAGCAATGCTGTCGTTTGTCATGACACTTGCCAGTGCTGTACTCAGAATTTGACCAAGCGGAGGCTACGACAAATTTTGGCTACTGACAGACCTTCGAAATTCCAAAGTTCTCTCGATTTCTGCCAGCTGATTCCCAAAGGCTTTCAAATATTCCATTGCCGACCGGAGGAGCCATTTTCCGAAGCTCTGTTGAAGCCATACCGAGGTAGAGACTGCGGCCAATACTTTGCCTCGTCCCTTGGGTACGCCAATGGGGAGCATCAAGTTCAACCTGCGCCGGCTGAGACCTGAACCTGCGGTGTCTGAGACAACCGCACGCGGCCGGGGAGCTGACTTCCCAACCTGCGATCTTCAACTTCCAGACGTCGACGAGAAAAGCAGATACCGATGCAAAGTTATTGTCAAATCATGAAGGATGCATACGAGATGCTTGACCTCATAGCAAATGTAAGGTCGCCAAAGGTCACGAAAGGTAAAAACGGTCGTTTTGATAGATGCAACTAAAACATGTGTCAATACGTTTACACGGATATTGGGGGCCAGAAGTAAGCGTTAACACTCCGGGGAAGTTCATACCAACCATTTGGTTCCCAGCAAGGGTCACGTCAATTTACGTCAGCGATTATAATTGGTCTACGAGTAACCTATACGAACGATACTATTTTGTGTTCTTTCACAATGTGCTTTTGACTTATCTTCAGTCCAGTTGTGGAACAAGGAAATTTGAGACACAAAAAAGCAATTTAAGTCTACTGGAGGTCAGCTTAGGTCAAGTTAAGTGATATTCATAACCCATTCAAAAAATCAAGTGCTAATCGGTCTTAGGTTACTATTGCAATGCTTTTCTGCTGTCAGAAAAAGTATGATGTACATCTATAGGTACTGAAGATCGCATGGCCCATACATGTATTATACTTACACGTCACATCATGTTGTAAGTAAAGTATTTAAATTCTAGGCCCAAAGTTTCTCGTAAAAATGCCTATTTGAAGCTCAGCATGTGTCTTGCAAAAGGCATCCAAAGAAGTCCGCCATTACCAGGCCAAGTTTATGAGCTCTGTATCCACATCATGATTGCACATATGACTTAGTAGTTTTTTCCTCATACACGAACAGCAAAACCAAACCAAAGTATGTGTACAAGATTGCATTAATTGCAAAAATAGCAAAACTTGACCTAAGTTCAGGTCATCGACCTTACCTATTTCGAAAAATCTAGAAGTTGTAAAACCGTATACAATCGCATTTTATTTTATTATAGCAAGTTTGAGCAAAGGCAAACTAGAGCACAAAAACGTCATGCGTGGCCAAAGTTTTTCAGGTGACCTTTTTGCCCGACCTAAGTCACTGACCTTGGCATATCTAACTTTGAACCTGTGCAAAGGATGTCAAATCAATAAATAAACAGATATTAAAAATTTGGTGCTGCTACAAGAACTTATTTTCTAGCTGGACTAAAAAATACTTAGGGAAAGCGCACCTCACGGATATGATTTCTAGGATCAAGTCCAGCCAAAGTCCCTCTAGTCCAGATCAAATCCGATTTTTTCAGGTTCCTAAACCCAATCCGGTCCGGTTCGACTTACCGAAAAAATTATCAAATGAACCCGCATCAATTCGCTATCACATCAAGGACTTTTCAAACAAATGCGACAAATTCGGTTCATCTGAGTATTTCAAATTTCAGGAACTTGTTGATTTCCAATTCAAAAATGAACACTGAATTATCATAAGCCAGTGGATGTTAAGATACTTACCATGCTTGTGGCCTCTTACGTATGCAATTTTGCATGCAGATAAGAACAAAACCAGTCTGAACATATTATTTGTCATGTCACAATCATTTCTGCCAGTATTTCACAATTACCACAAAAACACAGGGCCCAAAATCACTTCCGGTTTCAGCAACTTAAGGACATGATCGCATTACCAAACATTTGCAGCCTCCAGGCAAGGTGTCACATAACCACACATGCCAGCACGCGGTTCCAACGGCACACAGTTAACAAGCGTAGGACGACGCTCATCTTGTACGCCTTCTGAATAACTAAAACCTTCATTTCACCCCATACATGATGTTCCAGGTTTGTATCCATTCTCGGACACACCAGCTCATGAAGACTCGCTCGTTTATTCAGGGGAGTGAAACAGATGCGTCAAGGATGAATCCTATTGCTGAAAGGCCTGTTGCTATCCAATGTGCCTTTTTAGTCATGCCGGAAAATTACGAGAGCTTTTTTTGTAATCGTGCATCACACAGCTACATGGAGTCACATTCACGAGGTCAAACTTTCCAATGCGTTTTGACAGCAGTACGTAGATGTGCACCCGTTGCTTTGTTTCCAACGCTCTAATAGTGTTATCATGAATATTTTATCAGCTGGCGTTTTGGTCAAAATGTGTGACGTCTCTCGCGCTGTGCGTGCTCAAGACGCAAATATAAAGACATCCAATATACACAAAACATGGTGCGAGAGTAAGGTGCATGCTTGTCGCCCATGATCCAACATCTGTCATTACCGCTGGCGCTTTAACATCACATAACATTTAAATAACCAATTATGTAAATTTCATAATAATGAAATTCTAATTTATCATATCATCACAAACTAGCTACTTGTCAGGGGCTCTGGTGATCACACAAGTAACTCCAAATCTTACCAAATCTTCATTTGAAATATGAATGGACGGTCTTCACTTGAGAAAAGAATGACAGCTCGACATGTTCACCAACGAGGTTTTAAGACGGACAGGGCTGTAAACCTCGCCGAATGATCTTCAAGATAGCTTTTTCAGTTGAAAGCACATGCAAACGTGGAGCACTCACCTTTCAGACCTAAAACCCTCTTGTTTCTGAGCGACACGCAGGCCAAGATGTGCACATTATTCGGTGCAGACTTTTTCAAAATCATTCAGGTATGCAAGACACCATAGCAGTCACTCAAATCCTGCCATCCTATACGCCATGCAGTGTTCAGGACCAGGAAGAATATCAACGTCGAGCCGCTCCGATTTGGCGTCTGTGAGCACGATTTCCAAATAGAGTGGACGCCAATTGGCCCTCAAATGATGTTGAGCAAGCTGTACAAGTCTCAATCACGACTTTTCTTTTTCTGTATTTAGTTACGGGCGTTTAGACCCATTCGGACTATTTCACGCCTGAAAAAGTCGGTTTTTAAATCAGACTCAACTGTATGATTAACGAGGGAAATAAAAACTTCTGAATTGACGACCCTTCACAACAAATAAAGGATATCGAAACGTTTAAGAAACTGGAACAAAAGATCAAAATGCGGATGGTCACCGCCCAAGAGTACTTACAACGCTTACGCAACGTTGCCGTGGAAACAATATGCTTCCAGTACCTTCCACTGCCATCGAAATTTGCCACATTCAAGTAAAATATGTTTAACTGAAAGAAAACGATCACAAGGATGACATCACACGGACGCGGTTGTTGCAAACACAAATAACTACGTTTGAGCTCCGTGTGTCCATTGCAGGCACGCGTGAATACATTGACTTTCAAATGATCCGTACGTTTTACTGATGGCCAATGTGTAATTCTGGTTTGATTTCATGAACTTGGGTCCCGGCGTTTTCCGTCCATTGCCGTCGCTAAAACTGTCTTGCCAAATTGTGAATGCCCATTTTCTAGTATCATGGTCAACAGGGATGCGTGTGATATGAAGAGACGCCTCTGCATTCCTAGCCAATGGGTCGGCCCGCTCAGTTCCTGTGATACTTGACCAAGCACCCACCAACAATGTAATGTCTCTGTCTTTTGTGCGTAGAGAATAACAAAGATTTATGATACTGACAGAGAGTTGGTGAGTTCAGTCGTGGTGAACAAGTGATAGCAGGGCCAACTTAGAATCCGAGCAGATTACAGGGGGTGTGGTCCTATGATCTTTCCGCTCGATATGTTGCAAAGAAAGAAGTAAGGCGAATAGTTTTGCAAGACATGCGGATGTTCTATCCAGTAATCTACATATTTTGGGAGCATTGTGGATGACATAGTGCCAAGAAACCGGTGTGATTTTTACCCTTTTTGCAGTCGTTTTCAAGCCCCGGAGCTGTGGGTATGAATGAAGCGACAGTATGGATATTTTGTGGTCATACGATTGAACTTTGTTGCACATAAGCTGCTGCCAGTGCTTTTAGTATTATGAAAAGAAACAATCCTTTTCAAGGTGCCAGTTACCAGAGAGCGCTACTAAACCAGGTGGCTCGGAGGCTCGCGGAAAAGCATGGTGTAAAAGGTGGCAGAAAATGATGACTCAGAGCGAGATCGTAATGCACGAGCCACGTTCTGCTGGCCTGAGAATGTGCGGTGAATTCGTGGTAATATACGTGTGGATGCCAATCTATGGTGACTGGGATATGGTCTTATCTTTGTGTCACACCTCGAAGTCCGATCAATACGTCGGATGGCTAGAGGCATAATGAACTTTACTTCAGGTACCGACATTGGGAATGTGCGCATTGCTCGTTGTGCAAACATATTTTGAATAACTCTTAACACTTTTACACTGTCCTCCGTGCCACCTGCGTACACCCAGGATCCATGCTCAACAATCGAAAGAACAAAAGGTTGTATCTAATGGCATAGGGTATGTCGGTTAGCACCGTATGTCGACCCAGAATTGCACTCAAAATCAAGCGAGTCATGCTTTTGGTGCAGACACGCTCGACGTGTTTGGGCATAGATCTCTGGTCAAGAACGATGCCTAGGAATCTGAACGATGAAGCAAAAGTAATAATGCAACTATAGAGTTAAAAAGAATAAGCCGCCGTATTCCATCGCTTTTTATTGGAAATCATGACTGCCAATTCTTGGCGGAAAGTAAAGACCATAACGTCTTGATTATTGCTGTAACATGTTAAGATTGCGCTGCCATTCGCGAAAAATAGCGAGGATATGTCCGAAAGGAAATCACAAAAAATAAGCTAGCATTCTGTAGAAAAGCGTTAGAGATATACAGCTATCATGTGGAAGACCATTCTTTTGAACGTAAACATTGGCCAGGGCCGATCGGCATCTTACACGAAACGGCCGCGTTCCCGAAACAAATCCCACAATGTATGCAAAATGCCCCTTAAATCCTAACTTTTTAAGTTTGAAAATTAAAGCTCGTCAATATGTCATATCATAAGCACGGCTGATGCCTGGAACCACGGCAGTCACGTGACGCATTTGGTGAAATGTGCCACAAGTGCCTGTTTCGAGACGGATAATATGATCATAGGTGGTACGGTTACGTCGAAATCCACGTTGCCAATCCGATATGTTTTTCACTATCTAATACCCGAGCAAGGTGTTTGTTAACCATGCGTTCCAAAAGCTTACCCAGGCAGCTGGTGGGCGCAGTGGGACGATCGTTGACTGGATCGTGTGCGTCCTTGCCTGATTTGGGATCGGACTTATTATGGTAGCTTTTCATGCTTCAGAGAAAAATGAGAGAACCACAGCTCACTGAAAGCTTCATATCTTTTGGTGCATGCTGTGTAAATGATGGAAGAAAGCGTAATGTAGTTCATCCTGGCCTACTGAAGTGTTACTGGTGGACTTATTGCATCACAGAGCTCTAAAACAGAAAATGGTACGTTGTAGTCCTTAGTAGTCGGGAGAAAAGCAATGAGGATTTGAATGAAAACGGGATCGCGCTCGATCCATGAAGCAGCGACAAGTCAAGTAAGGCTGTTTCTGTTTCAGTTGATATGAGGCGGTAAGAGTACTATTACCTTTGTTTAGCAGGACTAAATTATGTGCATCAATAAAATCTTCGATCAAATGTCCTCGGCAGTCAACGGCCTGGGTGCCGTCACTCCACGCTGGACTGCGAGCGTTGAGATCGTCAAAGATGAAAAAAGATTTCGAAATTGAGGAAAGAGCTGGTCAAGCTGCTGAAAAAGCTCAGTGTTGTCATGATTTGGTAGGATGTATATTGAGGATGTATCGATGGGGCGTTCATGCAGCCGTGAAGAACACAGAGCAGCCTGGAAAGGTGGGGTAAGAACGCGTGGTGTGCATGTGTTAATTCATGTTTGGGGAACATCGCTACACCACTTTGGTGGCGCTCACCGCCTGAGACGTTACGTCGATATGACGAGCTATTTGGTATTTTAAAGTTACATGGGTCGCAAGGATGAAATCACAGTTCCTGCATAGTGATAATGTCATCTTTTGGTGAACTGCCCATTGAACATGTATCGATGGTGCAGCCGTGCAGCCGTACAAAACGTGCAACAGCCTAGACAGGAGTGCGTGACGTGTGTGTGTGTGTGTGTGTGTGTGTGTGTGTGTGTGTGTGTGTGGTGTGTGTGTGTGTGTGTGTGTGTGTGTGTGTGTGTGTGTGTGTGTGTGTGTGTGTGTGGTGTGTGGTGTGTGTGTGTGTGTGTGTGTGGTGTGTGTGTGTGTGTGTGTGTGTGTGTGTGTGTGTGTGTGTGTGTGTGTGTGTCTTAATTCATGTTTGATGTACAGTGCTATACCACCTTGGCAACACTCACCGCCTGTGGTGTTACAACGATATAACGAGTTATTCAGCATTTTTAAGTTTTAACACGCGATCGGCTGGGGGAGACGAATTGACCTCCCCCTCGAAGCTTTTTTTCCAGAATGGTTTCCAAACGGCGCGGCGTAGTCGCGCTTCATTTTGCAAGCTGTAGACAATTAAATAGCGGATCGTTTGGCATCAACAATTAAGATGTACCTTGTAAGGTCGCTGACCTATGGCAGGTCAAGGTTAGGCCATGGTTTCAGCGAAGGCAATTTCTAGGGAATCCTTCAATTCGACCCAACAACGAGGTGTTAGAGGAGGCCATACATATCTGAGATGCTTTCTTAGGTAACATAACAGTTAGATGAGCAAATTTCATTGACGTTAGGTCAGGTATGAAGGTCACACCAAGGTCAAAACCAACCTGTTTTACTACTCTAGGGCTGGCTGTATGGGATAGTTTCTGGTGCTCATTTCTAGTTTATTGACAACAGCCGAATCATACGTTTTCCATTGACTTTTTAGAGGTCAAAATAGGTCATTGACCTACAATTACCTAAGTCAACACTTTGTTTTAGGAACATACTGCCTAGCATAATCTTGGTCGCTTGGTCAAATGCAAAAATCAAAGCAATCTTTTATGATTTTGGTCATCTTGACCCTCAAAAGGTGAAACAAGGTCACTGACCTCAACTGAGAATGTGACCGTTTGCTTAGAAACGATTATCTAGGTTCTGGGGCACTTTGGAGACCAACCTTGAACTTGGCCTTGTTTGACATTTTTTACCTAAATGTCATGGCCTAGGAACCTAAAACTTTTACCTAAGGGAGTTCACGTACAGGTCAACACACCCTATAAAATTGGTGTCTAGGTTTCTTAGTTCCCGAAATCTCAGGGAGGTTAAATTGACCCTTCCCCTTACCCGAGCGAAGGGTATCTAGCCGGCCACCCGGGCGCATGTTAAGGGTAAGAAGGACGAAACCACGTCTCCCGCATAGCGACAATACTTGGAGCTAATACGGCAAAAAGCGCTTTCATCTCAGCCCATTTTGAAATAAGACTACGAAAATTCCGCCGTAAAAGAGAATATATTTATTACTAAACGAATCCATTTCTAAAAAAGGAATCCAGGCGTGCTGTAGCACACGTTCTGAGGGGGGATGGCATAGGCCGTTCGTTGGGCGGCCGGAGAGACCCGGCTACCGACCGTACATAGCTGGAGGGCTAGGACGCCGAACGGCTTGAGCCCCACGCGGACCCCGCATAGACGGAGGGCTGGAACACCGGCCGGCCCGGGGCGGGAGTGCACGGGCGCCGGGACGTCCGAATGCCCGGCCTGGGGCGACTCGGCAGTAAAAGTCCTCTGGGTCTGCGTGGTTGACTCAGTTGAGTCAGAGGTGCTGGGGCGAGAATCTTTAGGGGAGGCAGCTGGGGAATAGTCAGCCTGCCTTCTAGAGTCAGTCTGCATGTGGCCATGGTGACTTTTACTGTCCGTGGATATATTTTGATGAACTCTGGGGATATTTTCTTGATCTACAGTGCATCGTGCCTCGGGATGCAATGCGCCTGCTTTGGCTTTTCCGAGCAAATTTCTTGATCTTTTTGCCACGTTGGACACTGGGAAGAGTTGGCGCTGCGGTCAGCGCTCCCACAACTAAGACTTGTCTGGCGTGACGTGCAGGCAACCCATTGTGAGGGGTCTCGCCGCTCTTAAGGCATCTGACATTCCATCTGCAGTACTCGCCGCCATGACCAAGCCGCTGGCATTTGAAACACCTGAGTGGATTCGGTATGGAACTCTAATTTCACGGCGGAGGTAGCCAACTGTGAGCGTTTCTGGAATTCGGGTGGTAGCAAAGGTCAAAACAAGTAAAGTTGACTAGCGTCTCGACGCTAGCCATCTCTGATCGTTGTCAGCCATCGGACATGGCAAACATGCCCGTCTCTCAGCTCCGCCAGGATCTCCTGCGTCATGAAACGGAGCTCAGGTGCGAAGATCGTCCCTTTGGTGGTGCTTCGAGCATAGTGCATGGAGACTTTCGTTTGCTTGCCACAAAATTCAGTCGTTATGAGCACAGACTTAGCCTGTGCGCGAGCGGTTGTTTTAATATTAAGTGTTCCGTTTGTTGGTGCTTCAATTTTGGGTTCGCATGGGCCACATATAGGCTTAATGCGCCTCAATCGCCAGAAGACGTTGGTTTGAGAAACTTGTCCTCATCACAAAGTTGAACGACAACATAAGAGCCGAGAAGAACAATAATTGGCTCAGAGGGCAGGCGAACACTGGCCGTTGTCGAGCGAAGGTCAACATCAGGGAGAGCAGGCACCGGGGTGGAAGAGGACGGGCGAGGATCGAAGCCAGGGCGTTGGGTGGAGATAGCTGCTGTCCAGCTACCGTGGTGGAAGTGTGCGTACCAATGGACAGGGCCTTGGATGTACCCCGGGCATCAGGTAAAGCGGCAGCCAAAACGAGGCCAGCGGCACTTCCGTCGTCTGCGTCCGAGGCAAAATAAATGTCTGAGTCCGGGCCCGAATTTGTTCAGCATCCTCCTTGTGCTTACCACGGCCCTCCATGGTGGGGAGAGAGCGACAGAAGACAAGCGAAGGGACGAGTGTTTCAAACAAGTGTTCAGTGAAAACCGACGTAAACGACGACGAGAAAAAGAACTTCTTCGCGTAAAGCCGCAAAGGGCGCAACCGTTTTGTGCCAGGAATATTGCGCCAGTCGGGCAAAGCCACCCCCAACAACGCGAAGCATGTTTTGTGCTATGTGATATAGGAAGTTGAACATGGCTGCAAGTTATAACGGTAACAACGCTTGTAATTGAAAGGCTTAAGAAAAGCGCTATAACCGGGTACGTTAATGCAAGCAAACATCATAAACTCGCAGATAGATATCCATGAACACAACGAGAGAGGACCAGAACACGATCACATAATGACATCTGGCTCACCGAAAACTTCCAGCAGCGTGCTGCCATCTCACGGCAAGTTTGAAGTACTACACGTGAGTGGCAAGGTGTTCAAATTCGTACGGCAAGTTTTGTAGCACTTCAACGTCATACAAATGTTCCATGACACAATTAAACAATGACGCGTTCAGGAGCATATTTATTAACAGATATTTGGTCATCGAGAGCAGTCTTGGCCAATTGAAAGCATTTCAATAGTTTCAAGTGAGCTTTCTTTATCACATCTGACGTTTACTTGAAAATCTTCAAATATTGAACATTCCCTTGATTATTTCATCGAGCATTACGACATAGAGTGGCGAAAGCAATTCACCGATTGGTGGTAATTTAGCGCTGTTTCCGTACAGAGCTGCTGTGATGATCAGTGGAAAATGGCATCGGCATCTGCCAGATGGCACTTACAGATAAGCACGCTCAACAATTTCATTGCTTAGTCCCTGGCCCCGACTAGGCTTTGTCTTCAAAATGAAGCATTCGTGTATTCCGAGTACGTCTCGTTCGACGCATATTCTGGTTTGCATTGGATTGGCAAATCTGTGTCATAACTAATGCATGCCTCCGTCGGATATTTCACACTTTTAGGATGCTGGCATCGCGGTTAAGCTCCTGGATAGTGTTATATTTGTATAAGCTGGCAGAAGCCCTGCAAGTAGCAGGTGGCTTCAGGTTCAGAAACGAACAATAAATGTAACAGAACGGAGGGTTGTGGCGTACCGTATCGTCTGTCTCTCCCATCTTTTTGATGCGGTGGTGTCTTTTGCATCATTATAGTTGAAATGACAGTCTCGTCCTGTGTAGCTACGTTATTTGGACAAGATAGTTGTTGTCAAAGCAGAAAGCAAAAATATTACCGGAAAGAATGAACAGACTGGTGGATTATATTCCTATCAGTCCGAAGTGTCTGTTTCCATTAGTAAGCAGTGTTCCTTATACTGACCTGAGCAAATGTTATTGATGGGAAGGGGCGTTTCTGTAAAGACCTAAAACTTCTCCGTTCTTTGGTGACGATTTGTTTGCACCGAGCTGAGCGATAAGCTCATGCTTTTTGGTTATACCGAAGCACCGATGAAATAAGAAATTGGAGATGTGAGTGACAGCACGCTAGTCCTATAAATCAATGCATTCTAGTAGCCTCATGTGTCAGAGCATATCGCAGTGTTGAAGTGATAACGTGATGAAGTGAATCGTAGGCTACCACTAAATCACTGACAGAGAGCGAGCATATATGCTAGAAAGTCGTGACCATTAATTAACAGACACTGGCGGTCCAATGCTGCGTTCGCTCCTGGCCGGCCAGGCCCGGTGGGTCATGACTGGGCCTCGACGGGCAGACCTGAACTAATTTGAACGGCCTTGCACAAGCGCCAGACCTCTAATGCCGGAACACCGACAGGCTGCGGACTGTGTTGAGATCGAGGTAATATACAGGCAAGGCCCGTCAGCTGAGCCTGAATGAAATAAGCGATTCTTCATTAACCGCATTAAGCTGTCACGCTTTACTGAAAAGTGAAATGAAGCTGAACGTTTTTGGAAGCTGTAAGCTGATTGTAACGTTCAAACACTGGCGACAATGCCAATATAAGCGGCGCGCGGCGTTCGCTGCGACGGGTGGATCGGGCACACTGTAGGGCTGAGAAACAGAAATAAACCTCGTGGAGCTCCCAAGCACGAAGGTGCGCTAATGAAAGCATCGGATAAATTTACGAAATACAGACATCATCTGTTGTGCAATGCCATCAGTGAAGTCGAAAACGCGTTTGTAAGAATGACACAGGGTTACGTGACCTATCCAGTGTGAGCAATGTGTGGTTCCTTTACCTTTTCACCAAAATGTAAGTTCATTTGACAAATGCTTACTGAAATGACAGAACTGGAGAAATCCGCTGTTCGTTTATGCAGCAGGTCCAAGCCGTATGCAGTATGAGCGCCATGTGTCTCCTGAAACTGGCTAGTTCACAGCATTTTCCTGTTGTTTTTTTTTATTTTAACTCGCAATGCATATCATATGCCCCTCACCAAGATGATAAGCACGGTTTTCTTTTAGTATGATATGTTGCTCGAAAACTTTGCTCTTCCCGATTTCAACACGACGCAAATTTTACGGCTAGCTGAAGATTTTACGGTAAACTAGATTTATTTCGGTCATATCGGCGGAAATTAATGTTGTTTTTCGACTTCATTTTAATTTCAATGATTCTATATTATGCAAATCATATGCTATACACTTAAACTCGCAACCATTTAAATTGTGCTAAAAGGAAAGTGATCATCGGCATAGAATCACTTCAAATAAATTTATATTCATTACGTGCGGGATTTTGGAGGTCCGGTTGAATCCACGAGTCACACAGAGCGGTGTAGTCGCTCGGGAACAAAGAACTGCTAAGTACAGACGAATCACACAAATGTTCTACCTTCAGACACCCGAACTGACGTTTGCGATTAATGTCACATCCGGCACGTGTCGCATTCAGTTCAAAGGAGAAGTATCCCGTGCCGCCGTCAGTGTAAAGAGCGCTTGGCGTGTGACAACATTGGTGAGCTCAAATTAATGACAAAAAACTGGATACCTAGAAATATGTGATGGTAAAATATTTGCAACACAAAGGTACAGCAAACACTGAGTGACAGTCATCAAAGCAATGCCGACTTAACCGTTAGATCTAGGCCAACAAAACCCCCGTTCTGCACGAAGTTTTAAATGGAGCTCCAAGCTGGCCGACATCGGTGGCGCAGCACCATCGAGGCATTGCAGATTTAGCCACTAACGAAAGACCTTAGAATGGATTGTTAAGGTTTTGGTTGGTGGTCTTAGATCACGGCGGATGTAGTGAGGTGAGTGGATTGCTTGCATATGCAGCGTGATGTCTCACTGAAATTTGGAAGGTACCCAGGAGCTCTATCAAAAAGCACTAGCAGGTATGTACAGTTCGTATGACCTTATAGCGTAGCTACGTGTCTGTCCTTCCTTGCATTCCCGCTGGTCAAATGTATCCCGTTCCATGTCATGTGATCCGCAGGCATGGTCAAGAATGTGTCATGACGGGTGTTGTAGAAGTCGCGTTAATTTCCTTTCAACAGATCACAGCTTGAGACCTTTTTCAAAATAGCGTTCATTCTGGCAGCCTTGCCGCAAGGGATCTGCTCAGAATCCTTGAGGCAGCATGTATGGTGTAATGACCTTGGTCACCATTGATACACCGGTGATGCTTGAAATTAGTGATGTGACTAAGTACCACGGCTAGAATCTGTAGAAAAGTGCATTGATTTGTAATGTGTGGTACATTATACCTTGAGCCATGACCGACCGAGGCACGTGGCGTGCCGTACTTTCAGTTGCGCTGGCCACAAGGTGCCATTACATTGCCTCTGGGGCGGCGGCTGCACGCAATGTCGTGTCCCCTGGGACAGCGGCTGTGCCGCAATGCTGTGGCCCTCGGACGGCGGCTGTGCCGCAATGCCGAGTCCCCTGGCGGCTTCTGTACCGCCGCATTGGACCGGTACGACTGTCGGGATCAGAAAATACGGTCCCCAGAGTGTGCCCAGCGTGTGTGGTGCGGTTCGTCAACAGTTGAGAAAACATGCTAAAATACAGTATATCTATGGCGCGTTTTCAGTGTGATTACCAGATGAGCCCACAGCCATATTTCGGTTTGTGTATGTCGCCTATGCCCAGCATACGGTACTTTGTTGAGATTTCAATTGCCTGGTAAATATATTTATAACACTGTCGGTAATTAGTGGCTTCAGAGAAGCTATTTTAAAGACCCATGTTTCACCCTGTCCGGTGTTACTTATTTGGTTATAGAGAGAGAGAGAGAGAGAGAGGGAGAGAGAGAGAGAGAGAGAGAGAAGAGTGTGTGTGTGTGTGTGTGTGTGTGTGTGTGTGTGTGTGTGTATGGTGTGTGTGTTGTGTGTGTGTGTGGTGGTGTGTGTTGTTGTTGTGTGTTGTGTGTGTGTGTGTGTGTGTGTGTGTTGTGTGGTTGGTGTGTGGTGTGTGTGTGTGTGTGTGTGGTGTGTGTGGGTGGTGTGTGTGTGTGTGTTGGTTGTGTGTGTGTGTGTGTGTGTGTGTTGTGGTTGTGTGGTGTGTGTGTGTGTGTGGTGTGTGTGTTGTGTGTTGTGTTGTGTTTGTGTGGTGTGTGTGTGTTGTGTGGTGTGTGTGTGGTGTGTGTGTGTTGTGTGTGTGCTGTGTGTTGTTTGTGTGTGTGTGTGGGTGTGTGTGTGTGTGTGTGTGTGGTGTGTGTGTGTGTGTGTTGTGTGTGTGTGTGTGTGTGTGTGTGTGTGTTGTGTGTGTGTGTGGTGTGTGTGTGTGTGTGTGTGTGTGTGGTGTGTGTGTGTGTGTGTGTGGTGTGTGTGTGTGTGTGTGTGTGTGTGTGTGTGTGTGTGTGTGTGGTGTGTGTGTGTGTGTGTGTGTGTGTGTGTGTGTGTGTGTGTGTGTGTGTGTGTGTGTGTGTGTGTGTGTGTGTGTGTGTGTGTGTGTGTGTGTGTGTGGGTGTGTGTGTGTGTGTGTGTGTGTGTGGGTGTGGTGTGTGTGTGTGTGTGTGTGTGTGTGTGTGTTGTGTGTGTGTGTGTGTGTGTGTGTGTGTGTGTGTGTGTGTGGTGTGTGTGTGTGTGTGTGTGTGTGTGTGTGTGTGTGTGTGTGTGTGTGTGTGTGTGTGTGTGTGTGTGTGTGTTGTGTGTGTGTGTGTGTGTGTGTGTGTGTGTGTGTGGTGTGTGTGTGTTTTGTGTGTGTGTGGTGTGTGTGTGTGTATCATGTTATGTACTACTGGCGTACCCCTGAGACCGCCCCTGCTCGCGCCGCCAGTGCTGCTGCACTTTGGTACGCCGCGGCCCCGAATGGCGGTCTACTGCCTGGGGCGCCACCCGCCGGAGTCGGCGCCGCCCGCTCGCTTCGCGGGATAATACAGTTGCCGTTTAGCAGCGCTCGTGTCTGGTCTGGGCAGACAACACGTAGACTTGAATATGGCGCAGCCGCATTGAACCTAGAGTAAGCTTAAGCAAGCATAAGCAGCACATTAATTTAAACAGTGTTGGTTGTGAACCAAGTCGAGATGCCTGGATTTCGTCCTGAGGAATTCAACTTCACATCGCCTGAGAGGTGGCCGACCTGGCGTGATCGGTTCGTCCGCTACAGACTGGCATCGGGACTACACAAAGAGGACGGTGACGTTCAAGTAGCTGCGTTGATTTACAGCATGGGTCCGCAGGCTGAGCATATCATACCAATATTTAAGCTTACTGCTGAGCAGAAGGAGGATTTTGAAGTTGTTGTCTCAAAGCTAGACGGGTACTTCATTCCGAAAAGGAACTTTATTGCAGAGCGTCACAACTTCGAGCTTAGATCTCAAAGCTCAAGCGAGACTAATGAATCGTACATCAGAGCTTTGTTCTCTCTAGCTGAGCATTGCAGCTTCGCTGACGCTGATGAGCGTATCAGAGATCGTCTCATCTCAGGAATGTCTGACATGGAGCTGTCCCGTAGAATTCAGCTGAAGTTCACTAAAGGGGGAAGTGTCTGCAAATACCGTCATTTCGATGATGCGTAACGTCGAGATCCGTGAACGGCCGTGACAGCTCTGATCCGCCTGATATCAGTAGTGTTTGTGCACCGGCGCGGCAGCAGGCAGCCGCGCCAGCAGCGCCAGCAGTACAGACGTCAACCGCAGCCTTCCACCGCGCAAACGGCAACAGCATAGTCAGCGTACCGACTTTTCAACAGCATGCAGATACTGTGGAAGAGCACGTCATGCGTCTCCGAAAGATTGTCCTGCTAAGGGAAAAATATGTGACAACTGTCAGAAAATGGATCATTTTGCGTATGTTTGTCGCTCCAACGGTGTCAGAGCGAGTGCGCGGACAGAGTCCATTGAAGAACTATCGCCGCCCAACATTTTGTTGACGAAGCAGACAAAGCTTGCGCGCCATGGAGAGTTTCAGTCCTTCTAAATGGTCAACGAGTCGCTTTCAAAAGCTGACTCTGGCGCTGATGTTAGCATTCTGACGCTGAAAACGTACAAGAAGCTGAAACTGCCGCCGCTTCAACATGCTTCAAATACTCTGACAAGTGTTGGTAGCGTGCTAAAAGTAGAAGGAAAGATGCACGGAACACTCCTGTTCAAGAACAAAGCCGAGCCTGAAGTGTTCTACGTTTGTTGACTCAGCTAATGATCTCCTCTCCAGGTCTGCTTGCTCGCGCCTGGGCGTACTGAGATTCACAGGTGAAGTCAACGAAGACGTCTTCGGAGAGGCAGGTCTCCTGAAGACAGCACCGGTCAGCATTCAGCTCCGTGAAGATGCGGTTCCATTCGCCCTTGCCACTGCAAGAAATATCCCGCTGGCCACTGATGAAGCCGGTGGAAGAGGAGCTGAAGAAGATGGAGCATCACGGCATCATCACGTCGGAGACAGAGCCAACGGACTGGGTCTCTGCGCTGGTCCCCGTCCCGAAGCCGAAGAGCAGCGGTGTCCGCATCACGGTTGACTACAAGAGACTCAACCAGTCTGTGAAGCGACAGGGTGTTCCCGATCCCTACTCTGGAGCAGCTGACCTCCAAGCTGAGTGGCGCGACGCTCTTCACCAAGCTGGACGCCTCTTCCGGTTTCTACCAGATCCCGCTGGACGAGGCGAGCTCCAAGATGACCACGTTCATCACTCCGTTCGGCAGGAAGAGGTTCCTGCGACTGCCGATGGGGATCTCGCTCGCACCGGAGTGCTTCCAGCGGAAGATGGAGGAGATGCTGGACGGACTGCCCGGGGTCATCGTCTACATGGACGACACCGTGGTGTTCGGAGATGCTGCCAGCCACGATGCACGTCCCGAGGGCCGTCGTCAGGAGGATCCACGAGTCTGGCCTCGAGCTGAACAGGAAAAAGTGTGAGTTCCGGAAGAACGAGGGCCAAGTTTTTGGGGATGAAGATCAGCAAGAACGGCATCAGCATGGACGAAGAGAAGCTCGAAGCGATCCAGCAACTCCAACCACCAAAGAATGTCAATGAACTAAGGTCTCTGCTCGGAGTAATCAACTTCCTGGGCCGGTTCGTTCCACACATCCAGGAGTGTTTAAGACCACTGAACGAGCTTCTGAGGAAGAACGTAGCATGGATCTGGACACCACAGCAGCAGCAGGCGCTGGATGACGTGAAAGCAGCCGTCACTTTAGCTCCAGCTCTGGCGTTCTACGATCCAGCACGAGAGACGGTGGTCAGCGCCGACGCCAGCAGTTTCGGCATCGGAGGATGTGTTCTCCAGAAGCACGGCTCCGTCTTCAAACCCGTCGCGTTCTGCAGCAGATGCCTGACTGACCCAGAGACCAGATGGGGGCCCAGATTGAGAAGGAACTACTCTCCGCGACGTGGACGTGCGAGAAAATGCACATGTTCCTGTCCGGACCTGCCGTCGTTCGAGCTACATCTGGACCACAAGCCTCTGATCCCGCTGGTTAACACGAAAAATCTCGTGGATGCGCCCATCAGATGCCAGCGCATGCTCATGCGCTTGATGCGATGCAACCCCACAGCGGTCTTCGTTCCAGGAAAGCAGCACCTGGTGCCCGACTTCCTCTCACGTCACCCGCTCCAGAAGCAGGATGAAATCAGCGCTGTGCTTCAAGAAGGACATACATGGATTCTGTGAGAGAATCTTCAGCGATCTTCCCGCCACACCGCAGCGTCTGGTGGAGATCAGCAAGGCGCAGCAAGCAGACGAACCCCTACAAACGCGTAGTTCAGCAGACTCTCTCTGGCTGGAAGGAGGGAGCGAAGCATCCCGACCTGCTGGACTGCTTCGCCTCTCGGTGAGAGATGAGCGTTTCTGTACCTAACGTGTGGTACACTGCTGATGCACGGGCGACGCATCGTCATCTCTCCGAGTCTGCGAGATGAAATGCTCACCCGACTACATGATGACGGACACTTCGGTCTGAACAAGTGTCGCCAGAGGGCAGCAGAATCGATCTGGTGGCCTCAACTCAGCATCGACCTGAAGCGTCATCTCGAGAGCTGCTCGTTCTGTGAACGCGCCAGCCCAGCACGCTGAGCCACTGGTGACAACCCCAACGCCATCAAGACCGTGGACGCACGTTGCAGCAGACGTCTTCCACTTCAACAACTGCAACTGGCTCGTCACGGTGGACATCTTCAGCAGGTATCTGGAGATACAACGCCTCCCGAGTCTCACCAGCAGCGCAGTCATCGAGCGTCTGAAGTGCCTGTTTTCCCGCTTGGGGATACCAGACCTCGTGACAACAGACGGAGGAACGCAGTTCACTTCAAGCTCGTTCGCCAACTTCACAGCGTCCTACGGCTTTACAAACCGCATCACAGACCCGCACACGCCGTCTTCCAACGGAGCAGCTGAACGGGCCGTGAGAACCGCCAAGTGGATACTTCGCCAGAGGGACCCCCACCTCGCCCTCCTCAACTACCGCACGACGCCTGTGGAAGCAACCGGATACTCCCCAGCCCTCTCCTGATGGGACGCGAACTTCAATCTCGTCTCCCCATCGCTCAGCCAACCGGAGAAGCGACATGGCAGCATGCCAAACTCCGAGATCGGCAGAGGAAGAAGAAGCTGGAGACATGCTTCAACCGGAGACACGGTGCCCGCGATCTTCAGCAGCTACAGCCCGGGGATCATGTTCGGATCAAGACGGAGAAGGAAGCAAGCTGGTCCGAGCCCGCCACCGTCATAGAGAAGCTCTCTAGACGCAGCTACCTTATGGAGCTCAAGGGTGCTCGCTATCGTCGCAACCGACGTCATCTGATGCAGATCCCTCCGTTTCAGGTGTTGACACAGCACGGTTCCGCGCGGCGTGCTGACTGTTCTGCACACAGGGTGCCCGCTCCAGACCTCCTCTCTGGCCGCCATGCTGAGGTGGCGCCACCGGCGCTGCTGCAACCGCAGCCGCGCGAACCGGCGCCTGCACCACGATCGGTAGTGCCACGGCCACCACCAGCTGTGCCGTCGCCCGCTTCGAAAGCGGCGCCGCCGCCGTCGCTGCCGCCGCTGACAGAAGCTGCGGCCCAGCCCTGCAACGCGCAAGTGCCCCAGACACAAGACCCCACGCCACTGCTTAGTTTTAGTCCGCGTAAAACACGCAGTGGCCGCATTTTCTGAGAGGCATCAAAGAGAAGCAGCAGAGAAGCAGCAGGAAAGCAGATGGGAAGCAGCAGGAAAGCAGCAGAGGAGAAGCAGTCTGAGAAGCAAAAGGGAAGCAGCAGCCTCAGAAGCGGCATAGCAGCAGCAGGGAAGCAGCAGGGAAGCAGCAGTCTGTCGCCAATAATTTCGTTTCGCAAGCGTTTTTTTATATATTATACATTTATTTGCATTTCCTCAAGGGGGGAGATGTATCATGATGTTACTGGCGTACCCCTGAGACCGCCCCTGCTCGCGCCGCCAGTGCTGCTGCACTTTGGTACGCCGCGGCCCCGAATGGCGGTGTACTGCCTGGGGCGCCACCCGCCGGAGTCGGCGCCGCCCGCTCGCTTCGCGGGATAATACAGTTGCCGTTTAGCAGCGCTCGTGTCTGGTCTGGGCAGACAACGCAGGTCTGCCCAGACCAGAAAGAGAGAGAGAGAGAGAGAGAGATATATATATATATATATATATATATATATATATATATGCTAAATTAGTGAATTTTGGTCATCCGCTGTATTAATGAATAAGTGCAAACCAAAGTGCAGCTATACTACTGTAGATCATAGCTTGACCTGGCTTATGTCATCTATCGAGCAGAGGCCGGCTTGGTGGGCCATGACAGACCAAATACCATGAAAGAAACGTGTACGCATCCGGCTGATTGCCCATGGGCTCGGGACGAGTTGTGCTGCTATCTGATGAGTCCGTGGCGAGCACTAGGACAACGACAACGCAGCTCGTACCAGTAGCGACGGCACCGCCGTGGCGTCAGTAGTGCTGCCATCTTGGACGGGATCAGTAGCGCCTCACCTGGAGACTGGGGGAACTAAGGGCAGACTCGTGGGCTCGCTTCATGGTGAGTGCTGTGTTCATCTTTGCCTTCAAAATGTGTTAAGTTAATCTCTTTTAATGACAATTAATAACCTTGGGACATTTTAGCTTGTTATGAGCACGCTTTGTGCTGCACCTGATGCGCATGACAGACTCCTCAGTTTTAGCTTGCGTCGCATTTGGAATCGATGTTGCAGTCTTGCAGGTACCGCCGTCTATTACGGCTGTCAACACCACTAGCGGCTCTAAACCATACTATACTTTCGGCGCTTGTGTATAGTCATAAAAATGACCACTGAAGGTGATTTTTTGCATGCTGTGTATGGGATGGGTGGAAATATTTGATACATTCAAGTTCGAGCATACTCATCAGTTCCCTGCCTACCTCTCTGTGTACGTTCTTGTGTACCTTGTACCCAAATCGTGAGAAAACGGTTCAACTGCAGATGCTTCAGCCTTGCCACGCGTTCCTCTGTACGAAACAAAGTGCTAGTAAATACCGTCCCTGTAGTCCACTTAACCAAATTTTGGAAGCTCTGCTATGCAACGTGAGCACGTGAGATATGTGATAAAGAGATCCTCATATTTCTGCTGATAAGACCCGCGTATTCCTGCTGATGAGATCCGCATATTCCTGCTGATGCTGCTAAATAATATAGCGCAAGTGTGTGCGTTCGCGCCCCAAAGCGCATTTTGTGGGTGGTGGCTTTTGCTGGCATATTGGCTTATCTGCTGCTGGTCGGGATAGCTGGATTGAAACGGCATCCGCGATTTTACTTCATTGCATGACGCAAAAAAAGCTATGTACCGCTTAAAACAGTCCGTCGAAGTGTAACTGATCTATGCACTGAGGTATAAAGTGAGGATATTACAGTTAAAGTATCTTACAGACCAAAAGCTGTAATTTGCAAGTCGTGCGATTCTTAAACCATTCCCGCCCCGTACTGGATAAAATTTCTATGAAAAAACTGGAAGGGAAAATTAGACAAGATGTTGTGTGGGAGAATTGCCCGGACATACACTTTCAATGGCCCCAGATACCAGTAAAGTTCTGAACCTATGCCCACCAGAGGGTTCTGTGCCCATTCGTTCCCTGTGTTAGCTGCGTTCTGTCCCACGATAAAGTGGCGACACAAAGGCGTATGTTATAGTTTTAGAAGATATCCAAGATAGGCTTAGGAGTGGTTAGGGAGTGCTTAGGAATGTCTCAGGAGGAGCGATTTTCTCTCGGCACAATCTCTCCGATGTCCTCGTTCGTCACATAGGGACCGTCCATTAATGTTACACGTTATGGGAGGTGATGATGAAGACTTGGGGTTTTGGCGTTCTTCGACTGACGTTATGGGAGAGATGGCGTGGTGAAGCGTAAGCAAGCCGTAACAAAGGAGAGGGGTTTTGGACGGCATATTGGTAAGCTTAAGTGGGGCTGCAAACCATGTCGGGGTCATTTTAAGAAATGCCTTAGCAGTGTAAACAGGGGATGAGTGTCTAGCCAACGGCAATCGGTGCGTGCCCAGGGGTGAGAGATTAACAATGGTCAACAATGCGTGCGATATTCATGGAAGCCGTCTAAATCTTGATAGATTTTATTGCGTTTCAAGACGTGTTGATTTTGGCTCGAAGATGCGTCAAGTGTCGATTGGTACAAACAAAATGTCGATTGGTGTGTTGCCTCGGTCCCACCGTCATGGAGTGCGGTATTCGTTGCATTCTGTCGCAAGGAACGACGTTCTCATTACTTTTGAGTGGTATTCCCTGCTACTTATCAAACACCTTACCCTTTTTAGTACCAATAAAATGGTGCTTTCCCTTGCCATCACCATACCAGTGCCCATACCACTGCATCGTTATGTCGAAGCTTAATATCCACGAAAGCTCTCTCACCCCTGGCATCGCCATTGTAAAGCCATTGCCGAGCGAGCAGCCGTCGATTCACCAGGCCTCACAGAGGCAAATGATATGGAGGTTCGTCGTAGGACATCGGGATGCAAAATGTAGACTCTCGGCAGCGTTCCCGTCCGCACAGTCGCCCAGACTTCACGTGACGGCCCCGCAAATCGTGACAAAACGTCTCGGTCTGGCCGCTGTGGTTTCTCCTCGGTCCTGTGCTATCAAGGGTGTGCGTTGCGCCAGCCGCAGGCCGCGGCCCTGGTCTGGTCTGGTGCAGGCTTTTGTGTTCAGTTGACATCCCATGCCGGTGTGCCGCGCCCGCGGGGGATGACGGGACGCCGTGCACCGCGCGCATCTCCACCCAGAGCCGGGCTGGCCCTGACGCCGTGCACCGCGCGCAGTCATCTCCACCCAGAGCCAGGGCTGGCCCTGACACCGTGCACCACGCGCATCTCCACCCAGAGCCAGGGCTGGCCCTGACACCGTACACCGCGCGCAGTCATCTCCACCCAGAGCCAGGGCTGGCCCTGACACCGTGCACTGCGCGCAGTCATCTCCACCCAGAGCCAGGGCTGGCCCTGACACCGTGCACTGCACGCAGTCATCTCCACCCAGAGCCAGGGCTGGCCCTGACACCGTGCACTGCGCGCAGTCATCTCGACCCAGAGCCAGGGCTGGCCCTGACACTGCAGGGCTGCTCATCTGGCTTCAAGAACACACCTATTTATTTCACGCAAGAAAGACTCAATCCATTTTGGTACGGTGAATGTAAAAAACATTCAGAGCAAATGCTGCATGCGTCAGTCGCGGCAGTGTTACGCCAGGTCACATGGCCAATAGGAGCAGGAATTTGCATCATACCTGGTACGAGACGATTGCAGCCTGCGTACTGCTAAAAGCGTACTGTAACATGAACCATGACACGTTCATAGTCCTATGGGAATACCACTATTTTGTTGATATGTACTTTTGTGAAGCCGTGATACGCTTCACCAATATGTTGAAAACGTCGAATGCGTAGCGCGCAACGTAGATGGCAAACATCGCGTTAATCAATATCGCTGCATAAATGCACTAAATTAACGATCGAGACAGGGATAGATTCTCTATAAAGATATGGTTCTACCTATAAAGACAGCTTCCGCAAGCATGGCTATGTCAGCTCATGCTGACCATGAGTCGCTGCGGCAACGAAAACCGTCCTGCGCCACCAATGCTATGACACCCTTCTGCCAGTTAACAGACACCATATTCACGTGGACAGTAGCAAAATGAGAACATCCGAGCTACAAATAGTGCGATGGGCAAATACAACACAGTGTGACCGTTCATGAGAACATTCAGCTGTCATTCCATAAATAGCCTCACAGGGACTGATAGTTTTTTTCTAAATTACCATAGGCATGTGCAAATTGACTGTACAATCCATGGGAGTGACTGCAAACGTGGACCGGCACAAGCGGTCCCAGCTAACTTGCCACATCGGATATGTGGCAAGCAATACAAACAGGATATGCGGTCCGAAGAAAACGGCGTCATGGCCGCTTTCCTTAACTTGTCCGCGTTGTGGTGTCCGGAGTTTGGCGAAACAGCGTGACCGAGAGCAAGGCTTTCCAGACCGTAATGATTGTCATAACGTGATCGCATAACGCCGTACTTTACTGTTCATATACTTCTGAAGATGCCCTTGCGTACCATATACGCAGCCATGCATGGAATAATTCACTATTTAACTTGGCGGAAGTATTGTGTCTCGGATGAAGTGCCAACCGTCTCGGGTCAGTCATCACGTACGTTGGCGTTTAGCTGGTGGGGAAAACTGGCATCCTGCTTCACGTATGGCTTTCCATTGCTTGCCGTGGGCTGGAACGAAGGAACTTCGTTAATGCCATCAACGATCACGAGGATGAGTCTTATCATTATGATCATTATCATTATTGGCAAGATCATTATTATGATCAAGATCATTAGTATGATCGTGATCATTATTCTCATCATTATGATCATATCATTTTACCATATTGACATTGAGGCCCGCTCTCGCTCGCAGACAGGCCGCAAAATCCGCAGCATGCCTTACTGGCAGTCAGCTGTTGCAAGCTGGAGGTGCCACATCTAAGCCCTTCCGGCTCGCGAAGTGCAAATAACAGAGCCCAAAAGTCGTGCCCCTAGTCGACAGCAGCTTGGGTCCGCAGAAGCCGCAGCAGAATTTGCAGTTGCCAAGTGTTGCCAACCAGAGAAGTACTATTTCGAGCTCTTTTTGCTTATTTTTGGCGGGTCTGAGGGGTTTAAATGTGGTCCCTCTAACTCACAACTTCTGGCTGACTCCAGAAGTTCTGACTGATTTTGCATTATACGTAGCCGTCTGCACATGGTCCGCAAGATGTGGACTGGCCTTTAGAGGCTCTTAACCTGCGGAGGCACTTGAGCGTGGTAAGTGCAAAACAGATTTATCATCACGATCTGTCGAAGAAACAAACTTTATACATTACACACGGTTTTAAATTTTACGGATATCGTTTTCAGGAACTTGATGCTATTCGCAGAAGTGTCAAAAATTGCTCGAAGTGACGCGTCCTTGCTCCCCGCTCAGCGGCTGCCAGCGGTTACCCTCTCAGTGGACGTGCTGATGACGAACAGTTCGGTGGGTGTGCTCTGCTGGCTGCCGAGCACCGCCAGCGGGGCGCTGGGCGCGTACGCGTGTGCAGAAAAATGGTCCAGGTTGTTGTTCCCAGCCGTTCCTGGCGATCGTTAGACAAGGAATAACGTGCATTGCTTACAAGCCACCGGCTGCATATCAGTACAACAGTCACGAAAATTCGGTTTCAGAAAATAATCACTGCGAAAGAAAAGGTGGCCCCCGATGTTTTAATGGTAGAACGTGACACGTTTTCACGGTTCCGCAGCTCTTGCACAGTCTCTGCAGTGAGACGATATATATATATATATATATATATATATATATATATATATATATATACATCCTGACTGCATATTCATCAAGACGCAGAAAATAGCACGCAGCACGTATATATTGGTGTTGTTTTAGGCTCACAAATATGCTTTGCGAATGCGGTAACATCAGTCGCATCAAGTGAGAACGCCCACGTTGGATCTGTGCGAATGTTCATGACAGGCTACCGATGGCAACAAAAACATAGAGCAAGTTAGCAAAGCATAGTTCAGGTCAAATGTAAAAATCGAATAGCGTATGTGATTAAATTTGGTTGATAACCTGAAACATGCCTTAAGTTTTTCGTTGTCCGCATGCAGGCCGCGAACATCGAACATAGCTGGGGAGTACAGATGGCTTTGAAAATGTTTAAAAACTACACACATTTTTGGGGGCACCAAAAGGGAAAGGAGTTTTGCTCAGCAGTTGTCAACAAATGCCGACGATGAATGTACATACCGTTAGGCATCTGCTCCATGACGCTAATCTGCGACGTCCGGACGTGAAATGGAAAATTCTTGTTGGCTGCGGTAGGGCGAGTCAAAATCTGCAAAGTCGGGTGAGTGTGATGGAAACGTCCTGATTCAAGACTAGATCCTCCATGGGACGTTTTAGCTAGCCTATCCACACATGAAGCACTGCGTTCGTTGCGTGTCGTAACGGTGATTGATCGAACATTGTTGCCAAAAATGGAGGGAAATGAAACTAAACAGTAACACCAGGGAGACATTTGAGGCTAAATTCAAGTCATCATCTAATCAGGACCGATGATTGATCGTAACTACCCGCCAGCTTCGGTGGTTTTGCCACCCTCCGCAGCTTGTGTGCGTGAGTGGGGGTGTGGATCGGGGTTGGGGGTGGGGGGGGGGGGGTGAGGCGGGGATGACCTATGACCCCCGCCGATCGCACACTGTGATAGAGTACAAGTTTAGGTTATTACCCTATGATCCTGTGAGTCTGCACGTGCTATATAAGTCTGCATAATCTATCCTTGATGATCTCGACACCGATGCTGATGATGGTTTGGGTCCATGGACGATGTGAACGCTCGGTCTACCATCACCCCTGTTCACAGTTACGCACCAGGAAGAAAATGTGCCCGACGACGAGGTGATGCCATGTTCGACGCCGTTCACCACCTTCTCCCGCACCCATTTGTCGATCAGGTAGTTGGCGCATACGATCACCATGGGAGCGGACAGAAACCTGCGCAGAGGCACGGATCACAGACGTGGTTCCCAGCTGTGCCGCGGCCTGCTGGGTTACAAACATGCAAACGTCATTCATAACAAGATACTGTGTGTTAACACACGTTCAGGTTGGAGAGCGATTTGACCTCTCCTCAAGGCTTTCCAAAATTCAGAGCAAGCGGACTAACAAGGCCAAACTTGGCATTGCTATACATTATTTAGATATTGTAGGCAAATGTAGCGGATCTTATAGTTAACATATATTTTCTGGTCATAAGCCCTTGGTATGTCAAAGATAGATAAAGGTGGCCGGTAAAAACGATTCTTTGAGCAGCTTTCATACTAATAAAACGCAATTTTAGGCAAAGCTCTGCAATTGTAGATAACATTTTTAGATGATGAGACAGCCAAATTATCGTTCGAGCAAATTCCGTTGACCTTGGGCTAGCTATGCAGGGAGGATCAAGGTCAATACCAAGCATAATTTTGGCCTGAAACTTTGTTTCTCTATGAAGGTCTGACGCTTATTCAAAAGCATTTATGACCAAGAATTTAACATGTGTCTATATCAACTTACTAAAGGTCAAAAAAGTTTCTATACAAGATGGCATTGATTAAATAACTAAGGGGGCGTAATGACCGAATTGTTGGCGCCATGCGCTCCCGTGTGGGAAGTTCAAGGCTCGAATGCCGGTTACGTCATGGCCCCTGAAAGCTAATGTGACCATTGCAGTCGCTGGCGCTCCATGAAAGGGGTGTGAAAGACGACGTGCGTCTCGCTCTCTAAAACAGGTAACTTGACGATTTTCACAGCTTGTTATCAAGGGATTGCTCTTTATGATGATTTTAAATTCGAGTACCAATTGAATTTTAATGATCAATTTAAATCTCGCCGTCCCAAATTTTCTAAGGCATAAATGAGGTTCTTGGCCTGAAATGAAGATGCATTTTTTCATTGCCTGAAAATAATATCTAGCATGCAGTGGTTTGCATGGAAAGGCTTAAATCGCTTCTCAAACTGTTCTAGATCATAATGGTAGAGCCATATGACGCAAAACATGCACACGAAATAATCAAAAACATTATACATGACAATGAATTATACGTGGTACCCCAAGCACAGCGCTAGTTGCGATAAAAACAGCTGACCACTCCAAAGTTTTTGGTGGCATTTATCGCAGGTTCAGGTACAGGTAGCAAAGGTATCGTACAGCTGGAATTCAAGAACATATGGCTTCACTGGAGGTTGTTTGACCCGATGCTCACAACATAGAAATGTCAAACTCCTCATAAGGAATTCTGAGAGCCCCCTACCTGTCCTGAAAGTCTCGTCTCTAGCCCCGCCGCTTTTTTAGATCTAGGGAGTGTCAACTTGTCTCCCACCCAACCCGAGCGCGTAGCATTCACCCGCGCACCCGCGGAAATTCACCTGTGGCACATGTCAGATGCCTGAGCCTGCTCTGGCGCATATAAGAACTCACCAGACTGTATACATGGTGGAAAAGGGCAGGGAAGCCCCACTTCTCTGGGTAGTGTTTTATGGTGAAGGAAGTAGAGTACACGAACATGGCCCAGCCCAGGATCTTGAGCACGACCAGACCGTAGCCTCCCGGCGATTCGTACAGGTACAGGACCTCGCCCGGGTCGAAAAACTGCAATAGATCAGGCTGTGAGTGCACTGGTGTTCCAAAAAGCAAGCACAATGCACATTCGACATGGTAATCCCGCATCATTCTTGCTCCATGCACAACTTCCCGCCAGGCGGACATACTCGCCATCCTCATCACAGCGCTGCGTGAGATCGACTGATTCAATCTGGAGGTGATCCGGAATGTCGCGCGTGCATCGTCGCACAACCCTTCATCGGACACCATCGGCTACACAGGATACACGCTAGGTCCAGCGTCCTCAGCTTCAGGTGAAGGGGGGGGGGGGCAAGCTTCAGGTTAGGGCTCTCCCAGACAACGTCCGAGAAATACGGCCCCGTGTGAACTCCTCTTTTGGAAACATATACCCCGACGTCCGGTTCAGCGGCGCGACCCAGGTCACCATCTTGAGGCTGATTAATCACCCAGAAAAATCGTCAAACACAGGACCAGTCGCGCCGCTCGAGCTGATGCCACCGCTCTGAGAACACTGCAAGGGGAGGGCGCCGAGCTACGGACAGTGGTAACACGGAGCCCGTCGAGCCCCGGGCAGTGGTAACACAGAGCCCGTCGAGCCCCGGACAGTGGTAACACGGAGCCCGTCGAGCCCCGGACAGTGGTAACACGGAGCCCGTCGAACCCCGGGCAGTGATAACACGGAGTCCGTCGAACCCCGA
>NW_023596136.1:44778095-44801443 GCF_011947565.3 Pollicipes pollicipes
CGTGACGACTGGTGAGGCGCAACATTAAAGACTATCTGTCATGCTGCAATTGTTTCCTTGTCGAGATCTTCGGATCGCGGGTAAACCTGCTTATGTCGTCGTGTGGGTTAGGTTCGGTTCAGCTTGTGAGAAAATGACGTGTACGGATACGAGTGTGGGTAAACGTTCACGAAGGTCGAGTGGATACTTCAAGAAATACCAGGTCTGCCACCGTTTGGGATTTTTTTTAATCACAAGAAGCCACATTCGCACCACTTTTGCAATTGCTGTTCAAAGAAAAAGAGCGAGTTTGGAGGCAAAGCTTCCTTTAACCCTTAAGTAATTGTGACTTGAAGTGCTGGAAAATATAACTGGTGGTCTGCAACTTGGCGCATTTGATTGGGAAATTGATTGGGGTGGGTGGGCGGATGAGATGGGCGCACACCTCTAACCTTTGTATGGATAAGATGTCCACGAGCATGGAGTGTATACTTCAAGAAACACCACGCGCGATGTCTTTTGTGCATGTTTTTAAAACAAAATTATCAGATTCGCCTCCTTCACAAATTTTCATCAGCGAAAACATCGACTTTGTAGACAAAGCTTCCTGAAACTCCTTCATAATTTCGAATTTAAGTGCTGGTAAAATATCATTGGTGACAACAAGTGGATACCGCTGATTCGGGAGTGGTACCGGGTGGGTATGGGTACAATCCCTCAGGTAGCATGAAGTTTGGGTAACGGAAATCTTACCCTTTGAATGTCCGTATTTCAAAGTCCCTCTGATCGGGAGGTCTCAGCGTATCATGCATTACGAATATTAAAAGCCGCTGCGGTCGCCCTATCTCGACTGCCGGTCACGATCCTCGGGGGTCGGGGGTCTCTCGGGTCATCAATGCACGAGCAAAGTCGCAGGAGGCTTATAAAATGCATTACACCAATGACGTGTTTGGCGTTATAGAGCTTTGTGTTTCTGACATCACTGCAGAGCAGGCCACAAAAATTCCCCACGATTGTCCGTAAACTTCCTCATCGTCTGTCTTGCTTGCTGTACCGCCACAGAGCATCACGTTACGTCACGCCATCCAATGGAAATGGTTGACGAACGGCGGGCACCTTGAGGCCCCTATCCTCCGCTTTTTTACATGGCTTCGTGAGTGATTGACCGCATCTTGTTGTGTTGCAGGAGTGGCTGGCGTGGTTGTAGGACATCCCCTGGACACAGTCAAGGTGAGTCCAACATCACCGCCTGATCAACATCACCGCTGATGCTGTGATGATGTCAGTGCTGTGATGACAGTCGACAGGCGCCCGCGCTCTCTTCCGCCAACAGCCCAATGCGCAATAAGAAAACCCGTGACCAACTGCGCGTATGACTCAGCCAGTCCCGGAGTACAAAACGGACCAGGGTGGTGATTATGAGTACGCGTTCAACGATCAGCTATGTGCAAAACAGATATTGGGAGTGGGACGTGGGTTGCAGAAATAGTAAAAAGGTGTAGTTCCAAAGTTTGATGTCTGGGTGGCTCCACTAGGCTCATGTTGCTTAACTAGATGCTTGCTGACTTCATGAGTTAAGCATAACTTAAACGTTTTTGTAGGGATCCGGGAGAAATTTCTGAAAGGATTTCCATTAGAAGGAGCAAGACAAACTTGCGGCATGCGTCTCCTGCGAAATGCAACAGTCTCTGGTGAAGTTGAGAACCAATGAACTGCCTTTTTGAGCGACGCGGTTTTCCCGTCCAAGCTCCTTTCCCAACTACTGCAATTCGGTTCTTGGTACAGCAATTCGCTATTGATGAGGTTTGCCCACCAATCACTGCACGGTTTCTTCCAGTGAGTTCGGGAACTGCAAGGGCAGAGCGTACTTCGCATGCAGATGACCCCAATAAAGCCGGTTTGCGGCACCGCTTGTGCTCTGGAGAGCACCACGATACCTCTCTGGGAATCACATTCGGTAGTGAGAGCAAGAGTCATTTGACACTTCTTGGGGCACTAGGGTACTTCTTGCTCTCGTCTTCCGTGAATATGAAAGATGCTTAAAATGATTCCTTGCTGATCTGATCCTGATTTGTCTTGCATTGGATACCAATTAAAATTATTCTTAACTGCAGTTGATTTTGATTCGTTTCGAATTGGATGCCAACGGAAGGAAAATAAACGGTGTTTAGCGTTACCTGGAGATAGGGCGTGGGATCAGAGTGAAGCAGGTTAACTTTTCTCGAATATACTGGAATAGGTTCATGACACGCGAACGCCGGTGTCCTCTCGGCAAAAACTGCATGCATCATGCCAACCCTGCAGCATGGCCTCCTGCTGACTTGCTTTGGCTACATATTTCATCATCAGGCATGCCGAGGGCCTCCCTTTAGAATTCACTTAAGAAATCCTCAGCGAGGCAACAGCAGCGCCGGCGCGATTCGGCGAATGACAAGGGAGGTTTGCATAACCGTATTCTTCACACTGCTCATTGGTCAAATCTCCGTCGTGCCCAGCCGAAGACGGCCATTGGGGCCCTAGCCTGAAATGGACGGTGGATTTCGAACGTTTCGTGGTACGATCGGAAGTCGCCTGCACAGGTCAAGGCTCACCTAGCCTGGCAGAAATGAAGGACATCTGCAATACCACTCGACTTCCGTATGGTTCGAGGCATGTGTTTGCTCAGAGTTTGCAATCTGCATGTGTTATAAAGTACACTTTTTAAAGCGCGAAAGAGGAGTGTTGAGATATTCCGCTCACTTCTCTGGAATGCTTTTCAACTCCTTTGGCATGCTGCGAAGCAAGCATGAAACATGCCCGGGTTTTATTAGCTGTGGCGCAGAGGTCCTTTGCCGAGCTCCTGTCTCGGTCATCGTATCTCTTGGCATCGTTCCGCAACACGCATATCCAAGGCTCATAAATAAGATGCCCTTGCTCATAACTGACTTAAGAGCCACGCTGTCATATGCCGTACTCGATCTCTATGTCCTGAGAGCCATGTGTGTAGGCTCTGCCGAAGCTCGCTGGCCGTGGTGTCGAGCCGGGGTCTGAGCGGCACGTGCGCTGCTGCCGCCGCCGTTCGGCGCGCCACGGCCGACCCCGACCGCGCCGGCCAGGGGCCGCCTAAAAACGCGTTTCTCTCCCCTCCTGCGTCACAGTGGCCGGTGGTCAGGCCGGTCGTGATCAGTTGATAGCTGGCCGCCGGGTGGCGGCTATCCTGCCATCGTCCTCAGCGGCGCGCTCATCTGATTGGCGCAGCTCGGACCGGTGCCGGTCGCCGCCGCGCGAGGCACCCCTACCAGGCTCTTCGGTTGTGAACCCTCGTGCTACGTGCTTCACACCAGACCCCGGTCACTCGCCCCCCCCCCCCCTCCCCCTCCCCACCGGCTCAGCCAGAGGAAGGCCTCTCCGTGCCAGGTACCCCCCGGCCGTGAACTTCCCTACTGCGCGCTTCAGCCCGAACCCTTTTCCCTCGCCGCCTCCCCCGGTTCAGCCGCCAGAGGAAGATCTCTCTGTGACAGGTTGTTTCCGGGCAATTGAGCATCTACCATGAGGCTATGGCCCAACAGGATGGATGGAGCAGTCGCTAATCGGCCCGTTGACATTGACTGTGGCGCTAGACGTGGGCACAGGAGCCTGCTTTGTCAATAACTGGCTGATACCTAATTTTTTAAAGGTACGTGCGTGGCGTTAAAGTATATTACCGGAGTTATTGATCCCTTGGCATATTGCAACGGCATGGTTCAAGGGTGAATCATCGTTAAAAAGGCCAGAATAGGTCTGTCTAGTGCACTGTGTTTGCCTGTCTGGAATGCTGGTCTCGGCTGCCCTGTTTTATCTGACCTTTGCCCCGGCAACCATGCCGCTTCCACTTGACCTGTCGCCGCCTGTTCGTACACCGCTTCTGCAGAGCACAAGCGCGTCCAACGGGGGAGGCAGACGCGCGCCCGACGGAGATGTACCCAACACGGGGCCGGCGGTACAGACAAGCTACTTACATAATCCATTTGTAAACGAAACATAAGTGCCTTCGTGACTGTTGGGAAGACACCTCGCTGCCAGACACTTAGCCAGGCATGGTTGTTGATCATAAGAGAGAGTAGTTCTATGACGTCATTGTGAGTTGGCGCCATGGGGCCACAACAGGATTGCCATGCCTAGCAACACTGAGAACAAGCTCTAGGCCTTAAACCACGGACCACGGCCGAAACTTCTTCGAGATGTAAACGGGTCGATTCGTTGGATTCTAACGCAGCCTTTATGTTTCAGGTGCGAATACAGACACAATGTGCAAGAAATCCGACGTATCGAGGAACATTTCACTGTCTCCACAGTATTCTAGTCAAAGAAGGAGTAAGTATTACGCAGCTGTGTGGGCAAGCTGCTGATCACGTATTTTGCATCCACACGCACTACTTCTGGCTTTGCAATATCGAAAAATTTGGAGCAGCCCTATCTTCAGTTACCGCCTGCCCATGATACATTGATGCTCTTGCCACTACACATAATTTGCCAAGTCAGCATACGAGCAGGCTCCTAACCTGCGGTAGACTTAGCTCCTTGATGTCGTGCCAGCTTCCCAGCTAGCTGCATATTGTTTGGTGTCTAACGATTGTGTAGCGTCATGCATTCGAACACATGGATACTGTTTCGGGCCGGACGATTGTCCGAAAACAGAGCGTGATAGGGTTTAATGATGAGCGGTGTCATAATCGCAAGACACTGGAATAAGCACATCTTGGCGAGCACATGTTGTTCATGTACATGTAGTTCCGGGCGGCAGTAAATGGCCACACATTGTTTGCTGCCTACTGCCGCCCGCTGGTTGCCGAGTGGTGTGCATTGTGTTCATTTGCTGTACGTGTCAGGCGATCGCCGAAACCGAGGAGGCGGCGCTTACCTGACGGGATCCCTCGGCTGGCAGACGCGGGGCCTGTACCGCGGCCTGACGTCTCCCATGTTCGGCGTGGCGGCCGTGAACGCGCTCACCTTCGGCATCCAGGGCAACGTGCGCCGGCTGATGGCAGACCCGGACTGCCTGAGCGCCCAGTGCCGGGCGGGTATGATCGCCGGCGGCTGCCAGGCGATCGTCGTCAGCCCGATGGAGCTGGTCAAGAGCCAGCTGCAGGTGCAGAGCGACACCACCGGCATGGGCAGGCGCTTCTTCAGATCGCCGTGGGACTGCTGCCGCCAGCTGTATGCCAGCACCGGCTGGCGTGGTCTGATGCGCGGCTACTGGATCACCGTGGCCCGCGAGGTGCCCGCCTTCGGCCTCTACTTCGGCACCTACGAACTGCTCACCACCGGCCTGGTCGGTGACCAGCGCAAGAGCCTGTCGCACATGCTGCTGGCAGGCGGCATGGCCGGCGTCGCCTCCTGGGTCTTCACCTACCCCATCGACGTGGTCAAGACGCGCATTCAGACCGATGGCATGGCCGGCATCCAGCTCTACTCGGGCTACATCAACTGTGTGCACCATACATTCCAGCGCGAGGGCTGGCGCGGCTTCGTGCGCGGTGTTAACTCGGCCTCGATCCGCGCCTTCCCCACCAACGCCGTCACGCTGGCCGTGGTGTCCGTCATCTTGGAGCTGAACCAGGAGCGTAGGCGCGCCGCTGCCACCGCCCAGGAGTCGCTGCAGCTGCCTGAGGAGCCGCCACGACGGCAGCTGCTCGGCCAGCAGCTGCCGCTGGGCCCGCTGGGCTCGCTCGGCGCGCCGCAGATCACCGTCACGCAGATGACCGTGCAGATCGAGACCAGCGACGGTGGCGACGCGGCGCGCCGGCGCAAGGCGACCATCCGGCTGGACGGCCAGATGGCGCTGGGGCAGCTGCGCTGCTTGCTGGACCGCGAGGTGGAGGCTCTGCAGGGCCAGCTGCTGGGCCCAGGCGGACAGTCGGCTCTGCCCATCAGTGCGCAGAGGGCGCCCGTGGCGCCGGAGCCGATCCGAATGCGAGGCGCAGCCGAAGGGCGGCGCCACTGGCGGGACAGCCGCTGTCACCGCGCCGCCCGCCGCAGCCGCCGGTGATGGCGACGAGGAGGAGGAGGAACAACTGGAGATGCAGACCGACGTACTACCCTGCCGCCACGTGCGCCGTGAGACTACTGTCGTCACGCACATCGTCGAGTACGATGTGGGCGACGACCAGATGTCAAGATTATTGGAGACAGCGGCTGTTTAGTGGCTCCGGGCGCACAGAAGCGTGGATGTGCCCTGCCGGCTGCTTTGATCGCGGTTCTGTCCTCGAATTGTCACAGTGACGCCCCGCAATCGATGTAAGTTTTCTCCACATGGTTTCAATGCCTTCCATAAGGGTTGTGATGCCGTCTGGAAATGCTCGTAATACTATGATCGAATGTCAACATCGCGACCGGGTGATTGCAATTTCGGTAACTAACACATCCGTCCCAATCCGTCCATTGGTACTCCATGTTGAATGAATGCCTGTTTTTTTTTTGTTCTTTTTTACAGGTCGGGATTTGACCTGACCGTACGGCCAACCGTGCAATGACCTAATGTAGGAGCATATCTGCTGGTTAGTGCGTATTGTGCGTTGAATGGTTTGACGGCCAGGGGTCGGAATGGGGTTAGGGGCGAGGGAATAATCCAGTCAGGGTCGCCCACCGTTTGGTATTTTGGAAACGGTGCGGCGGGCAAGCATGTGTGGAAATGTTGCGCTCCTTGTGCCCTTTTGTCATGGTTTGTGGGCCTGGGCATGCTGAAAGTTGAATATGAAATGTCAAGACTGATCTAAGCGAAGCGATTCCTTGCTCTTTTGCGCAATCATTTTGTTCTTTGTACGGGATGTATGGATTGACGTTCTTACCATTACTTCTGCATAAATGTGAGGGCTGGGTGTACAATGGTTTGGGTAGTGGACCGTCAGGATTCACATCTGTGTCTGTCATATGTAGCTTTTCTTGATGCGGTATGCGAAATGTAGCTTCTCCTGATGCGATATGCGAAATGTAGCTTCTCCTGATGCGGTATGCGATATGTAGCTTTTCCTGATGCGGTATGCGAAATGTTGGTTTTCCAATGATGCACTCCCGCAGTGGGGGCTGCTAGTGCCCGTCATTGTGCCTCCCATGGCTGGCAAATCACGTTGCACGCTCGCACCGTGGGCTGGTTGTGGGAAGGCTGCTGCATGAGCATGGTGAAGCCAGACGGTGGTCCTCACCATATGAGTCGGAGACCGTGGGCTTTGAGGTTTTCCGCGATGTTCTGAGGAAGAGGAGGTGCTTTTATTGTTAATGTCAAGCCATTTTAAAGTGTTTGATGTGTTGTTTTGAGTGATATCATGCTAATGCTCAGACAATGTGCAACTAATGGTGATAGTTCGAAGTGGAGAAATGAACATGGAGTGGTGATTTGAGTGTGCAGGAGTGTTTGTGTCGGAATGGTGTGACCATTCCTGCGCATCGGCGATTCCACGGACCATGCAAATGGTGCTACATGGGCAAACAGTGATAGATTGCATGTAACCCTGTTTTAGACATACATTTTTCCAGTCAATCCCATCGCTTTCCCGATATAACCTAACCTATTTCCAGTCAATCCCATCGCTTTCCCCTATAACCAGGTACGTGTATTCCACAGATCTTGCACAATTTCTGCTTTCTCGTAGACTTGAGCAGCCGATGTAACCGGCAAGCCTTGAACGTTCTGGTGTTTTTTGTTGACTCTCATCGTCCAGAAGGCATCCCCACACCGCGTGTCATCTGAACTGCGCGCTTCTACTGACGGTCTGGAAGTGAAAGAATACCTAGCTAGCATGCACGGATGGGCACGGCAGATACGAGTTTGAGTCCAAATTCATCCAAATTTATGACACTGGGACTCGGACTACGTAAATGTACGGATGACCCAGCCTTGGACTTGAGCTCATAACGTGAGAACTAAGGTTTCGGACACCAAATCAGTAACTGAGTACTCGGGCTCCGATTGGCAAGAAAACAATCTGGAAATATGGTGCTGTAGCTAAGAAAAATTTCACTGACGCTTCAGACATCGATGAAGAGAATATTGTAATGGACATAAAAACACATCTTCTAAAGGCCTTTGTAATCAGTCATGTTAAGTCACGTCATGCAAAGCTTGGCTAGACTAGGGTTGATGGAAATTGTTAACCAGGGTAATGCTTATTACAGGGTGAAATGTGCTAGCCCAGAGTATGCCAAAAATGACTGATATTTTCTACACTTCCAGCAAGGCAAATCAATAAGGCAACAACAAGGCAAATTAATAAGGGAACAACAAGGCAAATCAAAGTTTTTCTGCAGTTTTACTTTCCAGCCCGATCTGTCCACAACTTGCGGAACGCACACCTCGACAAATCACGTTCGTTTCCGTTCGTCGTTGCCACTTGGATAAGCAGATGGGCACAACAGGCCTCCAGCGTCTGGCGTTTCACATTATCAGTCGTTACATTGAAAATAAGCGACCTTTACTATTCCGGCAATAGTGATTAAAGAGTGCAGCAAACTTTGGAGCATTTTTTAGGAGCATACGTCATTGGGACTTCAGAACCAGTTAGTTTAGTAATAACGCTGGGTAATGCCAATGCAGCACCGTCATGATATAATGAGGACGATTATTTGAATCATTTTCTTATCCAACTTACGCTTGAAACGTTTGGTAACAGCATCACAATTTCTTTTTATTTCTTGCTAGACCCAAGGCTAGTAGAGAAGACTATGCAGACGTGACGTAAGCATGGGACTAAAGTTTGGACGCCTTTAGTATGGTTTTTGGTTAAAGCTACGCAAAGGTTGGTCGATACAAGCAACATGATAGCGAACTGAGATTTCGCCAGTGACCTGGGTAGCAATCCTGTTCTGCATCTTTATTTCAACGTTATGGGAACAGATATTGCACATTTTGGATTTAAAGGGTTTTAAAGACAAATCGATACTGCGATTTGCTTCCAAAAAGAGATCATACTAAACAACATTTTCTAGGTCCAGTACCCGCGCCATATTCGTCGAAGTCAACGTGCCTGAACGTTTCTATGTTATGTCTGTGAAATGCATATTTATTTGTAAATACATGAATATCATATGTAATGTTTACGTTAGATTTATAACTGGGTAATGATTGTCTATTTATCTTCGTACTGCAGTACCTACATGGAATGAAACTTTTCGTCGTACTGCAGTACCTACATGAAGTGAAATATGAAAATAAGGTAAGCTGAGAAGGGCAGGTGCCAAAAATTTCCCTGTTACTTTACTACGATTTTCCTATTCGTTGAATACCTTGCAGATCCATGATGCCGAATGGGTTAGGTGAGAAAGGGACGTAGGGAATAATGCCCCATCTACCCTTATATACCCTCAAGACTATTTCCCAGCTGAGATATGGGCCACTGCTCTTAGAGTGGAAGAAATTCTTGTAACTTGCCAGAGATTGTCTCATTTTTAAGGAAAATCTCCTATATTGAACTGAAATGGCGCGCTCTGCATTTACGTCTCCCAGGGCTCAGCCCTCACTTCCGCCATTAGGGCAGCCAACCCTGCATGCACCATGACAACGCCCATCCTAAGGCTACAGGATGTGCATTCCAATCTATCGACGCGCGTCCCAGGGTGCTGCGAGCCTGTCTGGGCCGCCGTTTCTCATCTCCGCCCTATGTTGTTGTTGTTCTGTGTTGTTCTCTTTTACACAGACTGTTTCTCATCTCCGCCCTATGTTGTCGTTGTTCTGTGTTGCTCTCTTTTACACAGACTGTTTCTAAGCACTTGCGGCTAGAGTTTTTTTTAGCTGTTTTCCCCCCTCGCACTGATAGGGGGGGGGGGGGGGCCGATGCGACCCCCAAAGAGCTTTTGATGATACCTGTCCGGCATTTCGGGTAATGGCGCTTAAATTTTCAGAAGCCTGTGTGGCGTCTATTGCGCGTATTCCGTTACCAAAAACCTGTTTCTAGTGTATCTGGTTTCGGAGCAGCGACGTCTTTTTAGGAGCACTACGCGGCGATCTACGGCCTGCGCGTGTGGCGGACGGCAAGCGACGAAGCTGCGGAACGCACGCGACGGGCCGATATTGTGCATTAAAGAGACTGTGCCACACTTGAAGGAGCCAGCGCGATAGCTCTGTGTAGTAAAAATGGTCATTAATGCATAATTGTTTGATTACGTCATCGTACCTTGCACAACACTGAATGAAAGCTATTTGATGGCAGAAAGCTATTTGATTTTATTATGTGAAAATCGTGCTCACTAACGCCAGATGTGAACGATTAGACAAGTATATCTTACCTGGTCTTGCCCAACGCATGGGCAATGGAATGACAGAATTTGTATGGCGTTGCTATGGCATCATGAATGTCTGCGTGGCCTTGAAAAAGTGTCCCGAAAAAGTCTGCATATATTCGCGGGCGTGCAGCTCAGAAACTACAAGGATTTGGATGTGAAGCATGGATGTGAACTGCACCGAACGATCTTGAAGATAGCAATTTCAGTTCAAAACTCCATACAAATGTGGAACACCCCCTAAAAAAGGGAACTATTTCAGAGATGTATGCATTCCTCCAGCGCTTCGTCATTGCATTACATTGAACGATTCCCTGAAATGTTCGTCGTGATATCCATCGCTTGACTTTGACCTGCCATAGATCAACGACCTTACTAGGTGCATGTCATTTTTTATACCAAATGATCTGCTATGCAAAGATCTACAGCTATGTAAAATTTAGCGCGGCTACGCCGAGCCGCTCGGAAGCCATTTTGCAAAACCTTCGGGGCGTCCAATGTAACTCACCACCCGAGTGCGTGTTAAAAAGTTTTCTATGGTTTGAAAAATCGCGGTTTATTTTGTGTGCTGAAGTTTCGTATTTTGGTCTTGCTAGCAGTCATACCTGTCATGACATTGCTTAGCTGCACCATTCCTCAACTTAATCAACTTGCTTTAAAAGCCTTAAAAACACAGCACTTGCCGTGTGATAGCGCGAACTGATTTAAGCTGCCAGTTGTATTTCACGTTTTGTGGGTTCCTAGAATTTCCAAAGTCTTGGCTGAAAATTGGATGAAGACGGATCAATATTGTTATAATTTTTAGACGGCTCATTTTGTCTTGTGTTCCTGCGGTGCGGACTTGAGGATATCTACACTAAAGTTGTTTTCATATACAATGCTTACCCAGGATCAGTATCTTTCTTTTCATGCGATCTGGGTGAGGGCATGCAGGGACGCGAGCAGTGGCCGGGTTTTTGGCTATACATTTTGACTGTTTGATATTTTGCAATTTTGGACCTTTTTGGACAGCGTGATTTTTTGTGTATCTTTGTGACGGGCAGTTGGTGCATTGTTGGACTTTTGATTGAACTTTCGACAGGAACTTTCATAAAACTTCCACTTCCACAAACTCTTCACCTGACGCGGACATCACTGGCCCATGTGCTTGAGTAAGGCTGGCCACTGGCTCAGGTTGTTGTATGTGCCGAGCGGTGAGCGTAATAACTGGTCGACGTTGTTGTTGTATTAAAGCACAATGGCGCCGGGAGTTCCATGTCAGTATAAGTAGCACTCCACCAACCTTGTTTATTTTTTTTCTAAGAGCTGTATGGAGATTGAATGTTTGATGACAGTATAGACACTTCATACCTAGAACAGTGTCGCCGGGCTGGCTTTCTCCTGCTGAAAAATGATAACTGTTCAAACCTTCCGAGCGTACGGGCGGGCTGGTAGGCAGTAATCTGTTGGTACAGATAACCGTGGCATTTGTTTGTGCCGAGGCTGTCGATCATGCGTATGGCAGTATTTGTACTGATATTGCGACGTGTATGCCTACATTTAATGCAAAAGCATGTTCTTCTATGAAACACCGTTTGCCCATGCTAGTTTTTGAATGTAAAACATGAGATTACTTCCGATCCAGTCTTATGGACCCACCGAAGACAGACCATGTACTCTGTATCATTGTAATATTTGATATTTTGCACGAAGGCATTAAAATCAACACTTACAGAAACAGGCATCGCACACGAACACAAGATGCAAGAAAAGTCTCGCACAGCTCTGTGCTCATGTTCGTGTCACTGTACTACGGATCTTTGGACAAATGCTGCAGAAACGGCAGAAGAAGAACATGATGGGCCACCTAATAATGATGGGGATGGGCGCGAGCAGCATGGAGAGCAGGAGCGGCGTGCAAGGCCGGAGCGACCTTGGCCACGACAGGGGTCGTGTGCACGGTCTCCCTGACGATGGGCACATCAGGACCCTCAGCCTTGGTCACCGACTGGTGCGAAACGGCGATGGGCTTGGCGTGGACAGCCGTAGTCACGGCAACGGCAGGGGCAGCAGCGTAACCGTGGGAGTAGCCGTGGGCAACAACCGGGGCGGCGGCGTAGCCGTAGGAATAGCCATGGACAACGGCAGGGACGGCGGCGTAGCCGTGGGAGTAGCCATGGGCAACAGCCGGGGCGGCGGCGTAGCCGTGGGAGTAGCCATGGGCAACAGCCGGGGCGGCGGCGTGGCCGTGGGTGTACGTGGGGACCGCGGCGTGGCCAATGGAATAGCTATGGGCAAGAATGGGGGCGGCAGTGTAGCCGTTTGTGTAGCGCTGAGCGTAGGCTGGGGCGGCAGCATAGCCGTGGCTGTAGCCATGAGCGTAGGCCGGGGCGGCGGAATAGCCGTGGGCAATAGGTGGGGCGGCGTGGACGGCCGGGGCGGCGGCGTATCCCAGAGGGCGCTTCTCGACGACGGCGTTGAAGCCGTTGTAGTCGTCGGCCGTGTAGGTGACGACGCGCTCGGTGCCGTCGGGATCGACCAGCCGGTACTGACCCTGCACCCGGTCACCGTCGCGGCTCTCCACTTGAGACTTGTGGTCGCCGGTGTAGGCGTCCGACGCGCCGTAGTTGAAGTCGTACTTGGGGTGCGGGTTGACGTAATCGACCACCTCCACCGACTTGGCGACGGGCGCGTGGCCGACGACCACGTCGACAGGAGCCGGAGCGGCGTAGGCGATAGGGGCGGCGGCGTAGCCAGAGGCGTAACCGTGGCCGTAGGCCAGAGGGGCGCTGGGAGCTCCGCAAGTAGCGGCCACCAGCGCACACGCGGTCAGCAACTGCGGAAGGACAAAAATAGTAACATTTGCTCTTTTGTTTAGTGTCTGCAGCAACCGAATGTTCGGTCAACACTGTCAGTAGATCAATTACATCTAGGTATGTTGGTTTTAATGTTATGCTCTCAGACTGAGCCTAGCCTTTAAATAAAATTATGTTGTCATGATTAGTTTAGGGACAAGCATGAGCGCTGTTACTGTTGCCTGATATATTGGCATGAAACGTTTTGTCTGATCGAGCAAGTTCGCCGTGAGGTCTGTGATGTAGAGAACAGCTTAGCGGTCCACGAAAATGTGTTCCAGATTTGAAAATGCGTCATATGCCATATAGAGGTCAGAGCAGACGATAGTCGAACGATTTTCCGTCATACCACTACACACGCGGTCAGCACCTGCGCAAGGACAAAGGATCGTCATACTTGCTCTTTTGGTTAGAGTCTTTCCAGCTATTGGATGTTGGGTCAACACTGTCAGTAGATCAGGTATCTCTTGGCATGTTTGTGTTTAATGTTATGCTCTCAGACTGAGTCTAGCCTTTAAATAAAATTACGTTGTCATGATTAATTTAGGGACATGCATGAGCGCTGTCACTGTTGCCTGATATATTGGCATCAAACGTTTTTGCCTGATGGAACAAGTCCGCCGTGAGGTCTGCGGTGTAGAGAACAGCTTAGCGGTCCACGAAAATGTGCTCGAGGCTTGAAAATGTGTGATATGTCAGGGAAAGATCAGAGAAGACAAAAGTCAAACGTGTTTCTGTCATACCACTGCTTGTCTGTCAGTGGCCTCCGACACGTCAGCAAAACTCCACGGTGGTCTCACCTGGACGTAAGCCATGTTGATTGTTGAAGGGAGAGAGCTGTGCTACCGTTGTACCGTCGGCAGCCGTGTTATATAGCTCCAGTTCAACCCCAACCTTGAGTTTCCGTGTTGGGATTGGCCAGTGCAATGTGAAATGGACTTCAGCCATGCGTGGGAAGCGGTGAGGAAATCCATTGGTTCTGGTCGGCAGCGACATTACTGTACTGCACATACTGTGATCAGCAAGGAGCAGTTGAAAAGAACTCTGATTTTGATGAAATCTTTCGCGCCGTTCCCACCTAAATGCCGCATTTGCTGAAGGTATGACGAAGCGGGTGTATCACCATGATTTCTTTGGAGGTGAAATCTTCAATTTGCAGTGAAAGTTATTTATACCCAGCGAAGCTCAGGATGTCTCAGTGTCGCTAAAAGCTACGCTCGACACACCTGGCATTCGAACCTGCGGACTGAGAGGAGAAAGAAATAGTCGGCTTGTCTTGCGTGACATGACGCGGTGACCTATTATCTAACTGATTTTGCGAGCTGGAGCCTGTCAGAAAGAGGGTTGTGATTTCTCACTTGATAGGAACGGTTAGTCTCTACACGTCTTACAAGGCATACAGAGATGGCTGCGATCGAAATGAGAAACAACATTAGGAGGTCAGGAGTCGGGTACTCTTCTCCCATTGACGCTTTGCCAGAGGCCTCCAGCCCCGTGACCTCTGGGAGGAACCAGCTGGTGGTTACACGGTCAGGAGCGAACACTTCGAGATGCTATGCTATCTGTCAAATGGTCATGATGATGGAGTGTGACCCGAGTTATTCGAGTCCGTTCTAGATACGTTTGTGGTTATGCGTTTCGGCTGGCAGTGAACCTTAATGCTCCATCATCATTTTGCGTGAGGAGATGTCCTGGTTTTTGGGTCATTGAGCGTTCACTGTTGTCGGCTCGCGATGGGGAAGCTACCGGATACAACTGGACTGGTAAATCACAACCGAACAGTCTCCATCAGTGCCGTATGTTACATTCCTTTCTTGTCTTTAGCAGGCTGAGAAGCACTCGTGTCTTGACAGGCTTTGTGCACTGCAAATCCCGGAATAATCACTGAGATTGATACATTTTAAGTAGGCTGCATTTTCGCTGGTGGTCACAATCTGTGAAAAGTGATATTTGCGGAAAGGTATTTCAGATTGCGGAGTGTTTTTAGACGGTGAATGGCCTACACAGCTGCAGCTGATTTCACGTACTCACCTGCCGTGGCTGTCGAAAAACGGCATCATCTTGTGATAGAGTATCCAGCACCTGATGTAGGAAATGTAACGACCATATTGTTTCGTGGCATAGGCTGTTGCTACGAGGCCGTGATTTTCCGAACGCGTGCGTTGTCGTTTCGGGAGCGGCCGAGTGCACAGAATGAATGGATAAGATAAACGCGATATGCACCAGCAAAACTTCTTGCATGGTTTGTGACCAGAGAAGTTATCACAAATTGGATTGCCGTCCAAATGCCGATGATACGAAACTGCAGCGAAATAAAGAGAATTCAAATCGCCTTTCGGAACCTATAGAGGTCTCTGTGCTGGTTATATTGTATTGTACGTCTGATATGAAACCCCTGGGTGTTAAAAGCATTATTAAGTTGCGTTCAAATACTGACTCACAGATGACATAGCTTTTCCAATTTTGCTGCCTGTTAGCGTAGTCAGACCTGCACATTTTAGTTGACGAATGCAATAGGTTTGGATTGGGTCCACGTTTTCGTTGACTCTTACCACGGTATTGAGAACAAATGCAGCACGTCCTGGGCGTGTATTTGTTGCAGTGAACGGTGATTCACCTTTGCACAGCTTAATCTTTCAATGCGTTCCAGCTCAAGCTTTCAGCTCCCATGATTATCTTTAGCACTGTCTGCCCTCTTCTCCGCCCAAGTGTTCTGTATTCGTACCATATGAACGGCGGGTCGCAGAGCTCTGGCATCGCAGTTTTCTGAAGCTGGGTCACTTCAGTTGGACAGTATACCACCACTCAGTTCAGGCCGACCCGGCTGACGACCTGGTGCGCAGCCAGCAGTATGCCCAGCGCTTATGACCCGTATATGGGACAGGATGTCCGTGAATGTTATGGCATTTCTGTGTCTCTCAGTGGTTGACTCTGCGTATACAAGTACCAGCAATGATATATTGACGTACGCAGCTTTGACTACTGGCTAATCATGTGATTTGAGGAATGCTTCTTGTTCAACGTTGAGATTTGAACGCAAAGTAGCTCAATTTCTTGTTGTCCGGCATGTGGGCCTTATGGAGAATGGTCTGTCTTTGCTTTTCAGCTTCTTATATTCTGCACGAAGATGTTGATGCAGACGATTCTAAACACAGATCTTACACACAAACGCAAGTGAATTTTAGCACAGCTCTGCACGCCTCACAATGTTACTTAGATATAGGTGTTTGGACAAGTGTTGTACGTGTAGTAAAAGAGGAGCATTGACGACAGCTAGTGAGGGTAGGCACGCGCAGCATGGACGACGGGAGCGGCGTGCACAGCGTGGACGGCAGGAGCGGCGTGCACGGTGTGCACGGCCGGAGCGACCTTGGCCACGACAGGGGCCGTGTGCACGGTCTCCCTGACGGTGGGCACGTTGGGGCCCTCAGCCTTGACCACCGACTGGTGCGAGATGGCGACAGGCTTGGCATGGACAGCCGTAGTCACGGCAACGGCAGGGGCGGCGGCGTAGCCATGAGCAACGGCCGGGGCGGCGGCGTAGCCGTGGGCAATAGCTGGTGCGGCGTGGACAGCCGGGGCGGCGGCGTATCCCAGAGGGCGCTTCTCGACGACGGCGTTGAAGCCGTTGTAGTCGTCGGCCGTGTAGGTGACGACGCGCTCGGTGCCGTCGGGGTCGACCAGCCGGTACTGGCCCTGCACCCGGTCACCGTCGCGGCTCTCCACTTGAGACTTGTGGTCGCCGGTGTAGGCGTCCGACACGCCGTAGTTGAAGTCGTACTTGGGGTGCGGGTTGACGTAGTCGACCACCTCCACCGACTTGGCGACGGGCGCGTGGCCGACGACCACGTCGACAGGAGCCGGGGCGGTGTAGGCGATAGGGGCGGCAGCGTAGCCAGAGGCGTAACCGTGGCCGTAGGCCAGAGGGGCGCTGGGAGCTCCGCAAGCAGCGGCCACCAGCGCACACGCGGTCAGCACCTACAGGAGAACAGAAAGTCATGAGGCGCTGATTAACTTTGTGGGTATGGAAGCTGGTGTGTCCCCCTAGACGTCAGATTGCCGCAGTTTGAAAGAACAAGCCCGAACCGCTGGTGTACCAGGACGCAGGTGCTCGAGATATTTTGTAACGTTGCATGAATAGGTGCACATGTGATCGATGTGTGCAGGAAGCGCTTCTGTCTGTGACCACCTCTTTGAAGCCATAAATCTGTAAGTAAACTCTGACGTTCGGAGAGCAAGACGAACGTGTCCTCGTTGCCGGAAAATTCACTCAACGGGGTGGTACTTCTGCTGTCCACTTAAAGAGGACAGAGTGCTACTCCTGACTTTGTCCCCAATCAGCGCAGCGGTCCCTCACCTTGACGTAGGCCATGTTGACTGTGAACGGTACAGAGCTGCACTGTCGTCCGTCGTCCGGCGGCGCGTTATATACGGTCGCCGGCCCCACCCTTGAGACGGGGGCCGTCCGCGGCACGCCGGGCACCGCTGAACTTGAACTTGTGGCGGCGGCCGCGGCTGGAGCCGCCGGCCCCTGCGGTGACCTCGTGGCCGCCTGCCTGCCGGGAACACCACGCCCCCTGTGGCCCCCCTCCCCACCACCAGGTGGGGAGGGGGGCCACCCCTGCGGCTGCCGGCCGCCACAGTTGCACGGTCGCTATCTCCTGACGCGCCTGAAGGGTTCCCGTCATCTGTGCCACCTGCGGACCCTCGTCGGGGAGTTTAACACGATAGCGATTTTCATAACCCCATTCTTCACAAACTTCCATTACTGATCCGCTTTGTCCTAGAATGTGAAAAGCGTATTTAGTATCATATACTCTTTATTAGTGTTTATACTCCACCTTTTTAATAAGATTTAAAAGCGTATATCAGATAGTGCACTAAAATGGGACGTGTGCCTGCGCAGTTTTCTTGGCCCAATTTATTGGGTCTTTGGTCAAGTTGAGTTATAGTTTAGAATGGCTTAGGTAAGGATGAGGAGCCAATTTTTGGACCATACTATTACATCATATTCATGGTACAGTGAGATCTCTGTATGAGTTGTAGGTGGTGCGGTCAATTACATCATGGAAATGTTTCTGCATACTTCCATCCTATGGATGTTACGGGATATGTCTACTTTTAAAACCTCGTAATGGGTCGGATCAACGATTTGTGCGCTACAGCTTGTGGCGTGTTTTAAGCACCTTAGTTACAGTTCTGTCGGTGCGATAAACCTTTTTCTTCTTTCCCTTCATTGATGCGTTGCAAGGAGCTGCAGGCCCTTTGCTCGATGTTTATGACCAGGATATTTTAACACGCGCCCGTGTGGCCGGTTCAATGCCCTGCACGCAGGTGGTGCGGGGGGGGGGGCAAACTGACCTCCCCTGAGGTCTCAGAATTTAAGAGAGCTAGATATACGAAATTGATGTGGTGTTTTTGACTGCATGCGAACTCATTTGTGTCGAAATTAGACTTTCCCCAGGTCATGAAGTTCGGGTTAAAAAAATGTGAAGCAAGGTCAAATTCCAGACTGGTGTCCAAGATGCTACCAAAATATTGATGCCTGCTCCAATAAACCCGTTTGTACTCATTTTAGGTCAATGACCTTGTTTTATCTTTCGCAGGTCACGGTGATGAAAACCATACAAGGCTGGTTTGAGTTGTATTTGAATAAGCTTCAAAGATAGCACTAGGAAATATGTTCTCAAAAAAAATTCTGACTGGTGTTATTTTAGGTCAGTGACCTCTCCTGGTGTTTTAGATAGTTATGGGAATGTATAATGCACTTCCCGCCATCAATAAAGTCGAAATGAGCACCAAAAACAACCTGATGCAGCAAGCTGTAGAGTAACGAAGCAGGTTCGTTTTGACCTTGGTCCGACCTTCGTATCAGACCTTGGGTCAATGGAATCTCTTTATTCAATTGTCTTTTGCCTAAAAAAATATCTCAGGGATTTATGCGTTCCTCCAACGCTTCGTCATTGCATGAGATTGAACGATTCCCTGAAATGTTCGTCGTGATATCCATCGCTTGACTTTGACCTGCCATAGATAAATGACCTTACTAGGTTCATGTCATGCTTTATACCAAATGATCTGCTATGCAATGATCTACAGCTGTGCTAAGTTTGTCGCGGTTGCGCTGTGCCGCTCCGAAACCGGTTGGGAAAACCTTCGGGGCGTCGAATGTAACTCACCACCCGAGCGCGTGTTAAAATGTTTTCTATGGCTTGAAAAATCGCCGCTGATTTTGTGTGCTGAAGTTTCGTATTTTGGTTTTGCTAGCATTCATACCTGTCATGATATTGCTGAGTTGCACCATTCTTTAACGTAATCAACTTGCTTTAAAAGCCTTAAAAACACAGCACTTGCCGTATGATAGCGCCTACTGATTTAATCTGCCAGTTGCATCTCATGTTTTTGGAGTTCCTAGAACTTCCAAAGTTTTGGTTGGAAATTGGATGAAGACAGGCAAATATTGTTGGATTTTGTAGACGGCTGATTTCATCCTGCATCCTGCGGTGCGGGCTTGAGGATATCTACACGCTAAAGGGAACCGTAGAACTCTGGTTATTAGAAACGCTAGAGCCCTAGTTTAAACCTTACTAAATGTACAGACTGCAACGCGAAGAGGGAAACAAGTGATTAAATGACAAATCCTGGCTTGTGAATGCGGCTTGGTGACGCGACAATTGATTTAAATGCTTACACGAGTTAGCCACCTTTTTGCGGTTCTACTGCAGCTTCTGAGAATCAATGATTATTTTCTGAAGAAAAAGCGAGTCAGGGGTTGAGCTATCGTCTAATGCTTTCAAATCTATTGCCCGGCAGATAGATTAGATGATGCTGAAACTGAATCCTCAGATCAATAACAGTGCTACAGAAGACGATTCCGCAGCTTGTCTCGCCCGCCTTTATCGCTGGACCGGACAGCATATTTTTTAAAACGACTTAGAACACGGTTTCGAAGAGACAATAATTAAACAAGCCCCACAGTCTCTTGGCAGATATCCCTAACACGAAGAAGGGCGTGAGCATTTCTGATTAAGACGGAAAGAAAGAAAAGCTGCTCTACTAGTCGGACAAGGTCAAATTCTTGATTCAGTGTTATAGGGCAGCAACAGGCAGGGCGAATGTGCCGATTGTGCGAGCACAAACACGACGGAAGGACGCCCTCGTGAGAGAGAATATTAGCTTTTAGCAAGAGTGCGCTGATGGGAGAAGACCCTTTGCACCGACCAACGCACTGAAAGTGTGCCTCCCCGAAGTGTCGACATGCGACTGCAGTATTGTGCCGTAACGAATGTTTGCAAATGCTTCATTGTCGCGAATCGAGTGGTGCGTGCCTCCCTTTTGGCGGTCGTCGCCTCTTCCTCACGTGTCCTGCATGTATCCATGTGACCGGCGTCTGTGCAAGCGTGCCTGGTGATGACCCCCACGGGCAGGCACCCTGTCCGCGCCCGGAGGTGCCATGTGCTAAGGGTCCGGTCGGCCGCGTGCTCGGCGCGTCCTTCAGCCGGGCGTGGCCGACTTCCGCCCAGATGCCTGCGATCTCAGACATTGAGGCGACTGCGGCGACCCACCGACGCCGCACTGAGCAGCTGCGGCCTCCCTCGGCGCCGCTCGGAGCACAGCGCTGCTCTACCGCAGGCTGCCGCGCTGATGCTGAACTGCCAGCTGCCGTCCGCCACCACTCTGTACTGTGCGTGGGACGGTGGTGCATTGCCGACTTGTTGTGAATACATTCTATTGTTAAGAGTATGTGCGATGCTTTCATGTGCCGCTTCGATGTCTAACGGGAATACATTGTAGAATACTTGTGTTTGCTGTACTGGAGGAGGCGTCACTGAGTGGACACTAGGTCAACGTCACTGAGTGGACCTAAGGCCCGATTGACGTGAGAGCGAATGACTGGCACGCTTCCTCTGCATGCTGGGCGTTTGACAGAATTGACTTTTCAACTCTTTCCCTCGAGGTCATGTCACTACGCGCATCTAAAAACTCCGAAACCCACATGTATTGCAGGTGCGCCGTAGACATACACAGCTATGTGATTACAGCCTTTTTAGAGACGGTTGTTGCTTATCATCACACGGCTTGTGGGACAGTGTTGCAGAATGCTTGCGGCAGGACTGCTAGAAGAAGGTGCTGTAGGTGGCGCTGGCCAATGTGCGTCCAGACGGTGCTATCATTGCATAGCTCAGGCACATCAAAAGGCATCAATTTTCAGCACACACATTCTGAAATCATAACGCCGAAAAGAACCGTAATTGGTACACTACACAAACGTTACCGGCTACGTGTCTCGAGCCCCAAGCCAGATAACTTGCTCTAACCAGGGATCGGTCGGCCACCTGTCGGAAACGTAAAAATTACTACAGCAGCGACGACGAGGCCTTCGTGAACGACCACACGTGGCCATTCCCTGCAAAACAGCCACACAGAGGGGAGAGCCTTCGTAGCCAAGCAACCAAGCGAGTTCGTTGGCTAGATACAAGATACATAGCATACCTCAGATCCTAACCCAGGGCCGCCTAACCGCCACGAGCCGCGTCGGATCGATTCACCACTAGAGCACTTTGTAGTGTTCATGAAGGCTCCCGATAGCCACATTCTCGCCCGCGCTTCTGCACTCAGTCCACGGAAGGCGCCTGCCCAGTTTTCCTCGATTCAATGGTGGTACCCTATCGCACCTTTCTCATTGCTGATAGTGGGGGAACTTTCATTTCCATGCGTACACCCGCACATGTTGGGGGAAACGACGCTGCATCCCCCGGTGAAGGTAATGGAAGGCCCTGATGCAGGATGTCCCTTAAGGCCAATGCGAAGCTGTTCCAGTATCCAGTCGGTGTAGTCCAGGACTCTGGTGTAGCATGCGAGCTTGCCACATCCCTTCGTGCCGAACGACGAAATGCCCGTTTGGTACCATCTGACGCCCTGTCGCACTGCCGCACACCAGTTTCACACAGTCAGTGACAGGGAGAAGGCACAACGGAAACACGGAGGTTTGAAGTACATGTAGGTGAGTGGGATACCTACCGTTTTAGGCAATGCTGCGACAAGGAGGCGCAGCGCTGTGGCCAGTGAGAAGTATTCCATCAGTGACATTCACCACTTTAAAGTCACAAAGAAGAAACACTTTCAAATCACAAAGAACAAACACTCGCAAGTCATCATATACACTGACACTGTTCCATACCCTCATCCATAATCAACATCAGCTGCAAACAAACGTCACTGCACCTTTATTGGCGCACGAACACTCTTATCAGGGCATCCGATACGTAGTGCATCAACTCACTCAGGCATCAACTCACAGGCATCAACTCACAGCATCACAGGCATCACTCACATTTTCAGTGAGCAGGATCACAACATGCCAAAACTCCTACACCCCATCAACCACGAGGAGATGGAACCAAGGTCGCTTGAGGTGACAATCCCTTGGTGTTCTCGTTCCTCCAAACAGGTATTATAAAAGCGCTGCGGTGTAGCCCTACCTCCAATGCCAACGTACTACAGCTTTGGATCCAGATTTGGTAACATCATGCATACCAGGCTGAGAATGGGAATGGCATGGATCCACGATGGATCCAGATTTGGTAACATTCTACATACCAGGCCGAAAATGGGAATGTCAAACCTTAATGTTAACATGTTCAAATTCAAAATCCAAGAACACTTAGTGCCACTTGCTGTGTGGTCATCCATATGAAGACCAAAACACTTTGCATTGAACTATTCTTATTAGCATCAAATCAAAATTTAAATGCTGCATAAAACAGATCACACCACTCTAAACTTTACGGCTCACTCACAACGGGCAGGTAAGTATATATCGCATAGGTACCGGTTTACAATATCACACCTGGCAGCAGCCTGAGACAATATTCCAAGCATTTCTTCTGCCAACCGATCGATTTGCCTACGAACTTCCAGTGGGCACAGACATTAGACGGGTGACTGAATGGCGTCACCCGGCCCGGCGTCCGACGCCGGCCAGAGACGGCTATAAGTGTGAACCGGAGCAGCCGCGAACGCGTGGCCGGTCTCAGGTAGCAGATAGGACGGATGGGCGGTCTCATGTAGCAGATAGGACGAATGGGCGGTCTCATGTAGCAGATAGGACGAATGGGCGGTCTCATGTAGCAGATAGGACGGATGGGCGGTCTCAGGTAGCAGATAGGACGGGTGGTCGGTCTCAGGTAGCAGATAGGACGGATGAGCCGTCTCATGTAGCAAATAGGACGGATGGGCGGTCTCAGGTAGCAGATAGGACGGATGGGCGGTCTCAGGTAACAGATAGGACGGGTGGGCGGTGGA
>NW_023596136.1:44801543-44804043 GCF_011947565.3 Pollicipes pollicipes
TGGCAAGTGTTCAATTCGTACGGCAAGTTTTGTAGCACTTCAACGTCATACATGCTCCATGACACAATTAACATGACGCGTTCAGGAGCATATTTATTAACAGATATTTGGTCATCGAGAGCAGTCTTGGCCAATTGAAAGCATTTCAATAGTTTCAAGTGAGCTTTCTTTATCACATCTGACGTTTACTTGAAAATCTTCAAATATTGAACATTCCCTTGATTATTTCATCGAGCATTACGACATAGAGTGGCGAAAGCAATTCACCGATTGGTGGTAATTTAGCGCTGTTTCTGTACAGAGCTGCTGATGATCAGTGGATAATGGCATCGGCATCTGCCAGATGGCACTTACAGATAAGCACGCTCAACAATTTCATTGCTTAGTCCCTGGCCCCGACTAGGCTTTGTCTTCAAAATGAAGCATTCGTGTATTCCGAGTACGTCTCGTTCGACGCATATTCTGGTTTGCATTGGATTGGCAAATCTGTCATAACTAATGCATGCCTCCGTCGGATATTTCACACTTTTAGGATGCTGGCATCGCGGTTAAGCTCCTGGATAGTGTTATATTTGTATAAGCTGGCAGAAGCCCTGCAAGTAGCAGGTGGCTTCAGGTTCAGAAACGAACAATAAATGTAACAGAACGGAGGGTTGTGGCGCACCGTATCGTCTGTCTCTCCCATCTTTTTGATGCGGTGGTGTCTTTTGCATCATTATAGTTGAAATGACAACCTCGTCCGTGTAGCTACGTTATTTGGACAAGATATTTGTTGTCAAAGCAGAAAGCAAAAATATTACCGGAAAGAATGAACAGACTGGTGGATTATATTCCTATCAGTCCGAAGTGTCTGTTTCCATTAGTAAGCAGTGTTTCTTATACTGACCTGAGCAAATGTTATTGATGGGAAGGGGCGTTTCTGTAAAGACCTAAAACTTCTCCGTTCTTTGGTGACGATTTGTTTGCACCGAGCTGAGCGATAAGCTCATGCTTTTTGGTTATACCGAAGCACCGATGAAATAAGAAATTGGAGATGTGAGTGACAGCACGCTAGTGCTATAAATCAATGCATTCTAGTAGCCTCATGTGTCAGGCATATCGCAGTGTTGAAGTGATAACGTGATGAAGTGAATCGTAGGCTACCACTAAATCGCTGACAGAGAGCGAGCATATATGCTAGAAAGTCGTGACCATTAATTAACAGACACTGGCGGTCCAATGCTGCGTTCGCTCCTGGCCGGCCAGACCCGGTGGGTCATGGACTGGGCCTCGACGGGCAGACTTGAACTAATTTGAACGGCCTTGCACAAGCGCCAGACCTCTAATGCCGGAACACCGACAGGCTGCGGACTGCGTTGAGATCGAGGTAATATACAGGCAAGGCCCGTCAGCTGAGCCTGAATGAAATAAGCGATTCGTCATTAACCGAATTAAGCTGTCACGCTTTACTGAAAAGTGAAATGAAGCTGAACGTTTTTGGAAGCTGTAAGCTGATTGTAACGTTCAAACACTGGCGACAATGCCAATATAAGCGGCGCGCGGCGTTCGCTGCGACGTGTGGATCGGTGCACACTTGTACGGCTGAGAAACAGAAATAAACCTCGTGGAGCTCCCAAGCACGAAGGTGCGCTAATAAAAGCATCGGATAAATTTACGAAATACAACATCATCTGTTGTGGCAAGGCATCAGCGAAGTCGAAAACGCGTTTGTAAAATGACACAGGGTTACGTGACCTATCCAGTGTGAGCAATGTGTGGGTTCCTTAACCTTTTCACCAAAATGTAAGTTCATTTGGCACCAAATGCTTACTGAAAGTGACAGAACTGGAGAAATCCGCTGTTCGTTTATGCAGCAGGTCCAAGCCGTATGCAGTATGAGCGCCATGTGTCGCCTGAAACTGGCTAGTTAACAGCATTTTCCTGTTTTTTTGTTATTTTAACTCGCAATGCATATCATATGCCCCTCACCAAGATATAAGCACGGTTTTCTTTTAGTATGATATGTTGCTCGAAACTTGCTCTTCCCGATTTCAACCCGACGCAAATTTTACGGCTAGCTGAAGATTATACGGTAACTAGATTTATTTCGGTCATATCGGTGGAAATTAATGTTGTTTTTCGACTTCATTTTAATTTCAATGATTCTATATTATGCAAATCATATGCTATACACTTAAACTCGCAACCATTTAAATTGCGCTAAAAGGAAAATGATCATCGGCATAGAATCACTTCAAATAAATTTATATTCATTACGTGCGGGATTTTGGAGGTCCGGTTGAATCCACGAGTCACACAGAGCGGTGTAGTCGCTCGGGAACAAAGAACTGCTTAGTTCAGACGAATCACACAAATGTTCTACCTTCAGACACCCGAACTGACGTTTGCGATTAATGTCACATCCGGCACGTGTCGCATTCAGTTCAAAGGAGAAGTATCCCGTGCCGCCGTCAGTGTAAAGAGCGCGTGGCGTGTGACAACATTGGTGAGCTCAAATTAA
>NW_023596136.1:44809043-44862758 GCF_011947565.3 Pollicipes pollicipes
AAGCAGCACCTGGTGCCCGACTTCCTCTCACGTCACCCGCTCCAGAAGCAGGATGAAATCAGCGCTGTGCTTCAAGAAGACATACATGGATTCTGTGAGAGAATCTTCAGCGATCTTCCCGCCACACCGCAGCGTCTGGTGGAGATCAGCAAGGCGCAGCAAGCAGACGAACCCCTACAACGCGTAGTTCAGCAGACTCTCTCTGGCTGGAAGGAGGGAGCGAAGCATCCCGACCTGCTGGACTGCTTCGCCTCTCGGGGAGAGATGAGCGTTCTGTACCTAACGTGTGGTACACTGCTGATGCACGGGCGACGCATCGTCATCTCTCCGAGTCTGCGAGATGAAATGCTCACCCGACTACATGATGACGGACACTTCGGTCTGAACAAGTGTCGCCAGAGGGCAGCAGAATCGATCTGGTGGCCTCAACTCAGCATCGACCTGAAGCGTCATCTCGAGAGCTGCTCGTTCTGTGAACGCGCCAGCCCAGCACGCTGAGCCACTGGTGACAACCCCAACGCCATCAAGACCGTGGACGCACGTTGCAGCAGACGTCTTCCACTTCAACAACTGCAACTGGCTCGTCACGGTGGACATCTTCAGCAGGTATCTGGAGATACAACGCCTCCCGAGTCTCACCAGCAGCGCAGTCATCGAGCGTCTGAAGTGCCTGTTTTCCCGCTTGGGGATACCAGACCTCGTGACAACAGACGGAGGAACGCAGTTCACTTCAAGCTCGTTCGCCAACTTCACAGCGTCCTACGGCTTTACAAACCGCATCACAGACCCGCACACGCCGTCTTCCAACGGAGCAGCTGAACGGGCCGTGAGAACCGCCAAGTGGATACTTCGCCAGAGGGACCCCCACCTCGCCCTCCTCAACTACCGCACGACGCCTGTGGAAGCAACCGGATACTCCCCAGCCCGTCTCCTGATGGGACGCGAACTTCAATCTCGTCTCCCCATCGCTCAGCCAACCGGAGAAGCGACATGGCAGCATGCCAAACTCCGAGATCGGCAGAGGAAGAAGAAGCTGGAGACATGCTTCAACCGGAGACACGGTGCCCGCGATCTTCAGCAGCTACAGCCCGGGGATCATGTTCGGATCAAGACGGAGAAGGAAGCAAGCTGGTCCGAGCCCGCCACCGTCATAGAGAAGCTCTCTAGACGCAGCTACCTTATGGAGCTCAAGGGTGCTCGCTATCGTCGCAACCGACGTCATCTGATGCAGATCCCTCCGTTTCAGGTGTTGACACAGCACGGTTCCGCGCGGCGTGCTGACTGTTCTGCACACAGGGTGCCCGCTCCAGACCTCCTCTCTGGCCGCCATGCTGAGGTGGCGCCACCGGCGCTGCTGCAACCGCAGCCGCGCGAACCGGCGCCTGCACCACGATCGGTAGTGCCACGGCCACCACCAGCTGTGCCGTCGCCCGCTTCGAAAGCGGCGCCGCCGCCGTCGCTGCCGCCGCTGACAGAAGCTGCGGCCCAGCCCTGCAACGCGCAAGTGCCCCAGACACAAGATCCCACGCCACTGCTTAGTTTTAGTCCGCGTAAAACACGCAGTGGCCGCGTTTTCTGAGAGGCATCAAAGAGAAGCAGCAGAGAAGCAGCAGGAAAGCAGATGGGAAGCAGCAGGAAAGCAGCAGAGGAGAAGCAGTCTGAGAAGCAAAAGGGAAGCAGCAGCCTCAGAAGCGGCATAGCAGCAGCAGGGAAGCAGCAGGGAAGCAGCAGTCTGTCGCCAATAATTTCGTTTCGCAAGCGTTTTTTTTACATATTATGCATTTATTTGCATTTCCTCAAGGGGGGAGATGTATCATGATGTTACTGGCGTACCCCTGAGACCGCCCCTGCTCGCGCCGCCAGTGCTGCTGCACTTTGGTACGCCGCGGCCCCGAATGGCGGTGTACTGCCTGGGGCGCCACCCGCCGGAGTCGGCGCCGCCCGCTCGCTTCGCGGGATAATACAGTTGTCGTTTAGCAGCGCTCGTGTCTGGTCTGGGCAGACAACGCAGGTCTGCCCAGACCAGAAAGAGAGAGAGAGAGAGAGAGAGAGAGATATATATATATATATATATATATATATATATATATATATATATGCTAAATTAGTGAATTTTGGTCATCCGCTGTATTAATGAATAAGTGCAAACCAAAGTGCAGCTATACTACTGTAGATCATAGCTTGACCTGGCTTATGTCATCTATCGAGCAGAGGCCGGCTTGGTGGGCCATGACAGACCAAATACCATGAAAGAAACGTGTACGCATCCGGCTGATTGCCCATGGGCTCGGGACGAGTTGTGCTGCTATCTGATGAGTCCGTGGCGAGCACTAGGACAACGACAACGCAGCTCGTACCAGTAGCGACGGCACCGCCGTGGCGTCAGTAGTGCTGCCATCTTGGACGGGATCAGTAGCGCCTCACCTGGAGACTGGGGGAACTAAGGGCAGACTCGTGGGCTCGCTTCATGGTGAGTGCTGTGTTCATCTTTGCCTTCAAAATGTGTTAAGTTAATCTCTTTTAATGACAATTAATAACCTTGGGACATTTTAGCTTGTTATGAGCACGCTTTGTGCTGCACCTGATGCGCATGACAGACTCCTCAGTTTTAGCTTGCGTCGCATTTGGAATCGATGTTGCAGTCTTGCAGGTACCGCCGTCTATTACGGCTGTCAACACCACTAGCGGCTCTAAACCATACTATACTTTCGGCGCTTGTGTATAGTCATAAAAATGACCACTGAAGGTGATTTTTTGCATGCTGTGTATGGGATGGGTGGAAATATTTGATACATTCAAGTTCGAGCATACTCATCAGTTCCCTGCCTACCTCTCTGTGCACGTTCTTGTGTACCTCGCACCCAAATCGCGAGAAAACGGTTCAACTGCAGATGCTTCAGCCTTGCCACGCGTTCCTCTGGACGAAACAAAGTGCTAGTAAATACCGTCCCTGTAGTCCACTTAACCAAATTTTGGAAGCTCTGCTATGCAACGCAAGCACGTGAGATATGTGATAAAGAGATCCTCATATTCCTGCTGATAAGACCCGCGTATTCCTGCTGATGAGATCCGCATATTCCTGCTGATGCTGCTAAATAATATAGCGCAAGTGTGTGCGTTCGCGCCCCAAAGCGCACTTTGTGGGTGGTGGCTTTTGCTGGCATATTGGCTTATCTGCTGCTGGTCGGGATAGCTGGATTGAAACGGCAACCGCGATTTTACTTCATTGCATGACGCAAAAAAGCTATGTACCGCTTGAAACAGTCCGTCGAAGTGTAACTGATCTATGCACTGAGGTATAAAGTGAGGATATTACAGTTTAAGTATCTCACAGACCAAAAGCTGTAATTTGCAAGTCGTGCGATTCTTAAACCATTCCCGCCCCGTACTGGATAAAATTTCTATGAAAAAACTGGAAGGAAAAATTAGACAAGATGTTGTGTGGGAGAATTGCCCGGACATACACTTTCAATGGCCCCAGATACCAGTAAAGTTCTGAACCTATGCCCACCAGAGGGTTCTGTGCCCATTCGTTCCCTGTGTTAGCTGCGTTCTGTCCCACGATAAAGTGGCGACACAAAGGCGTATGTTATAGTTTTAGAAGATATCCAAGATAGGCTTAGGAGTGGTTAGGGAGTGCTTAGGAATGTCTCAGGAGGAGCGATTTTCTCTCGGCACAATCTCTCCGATGTCCTCGTTCGTCACATAGGGACCGTCCATTAATGTTACACGTTATGGGAGGTGATGATGAAGACTTGGGGTTTTGGGGTTCATCGACTGACGTTATGGGAGAGATGGCTCGGTGAAGCGTAAGCAAGCCGTAACAAGGGAGAAGGGTTTTGGACGGCATATTGGTAAGCTTAAGTGGGGTTGCAAACCATGTTGGGGTCATTTTAAGAAATCCCTTAGCAGTGTAAACAGGGGATGAGTGTCTAGCCAACGGCAATCGGTGCGTCCCCAGGGGTGAGAGATTAACAATGGTCAACAATGCGTGCGATATTTATGGGAAGCCGTCTAAATCTTGATAGATTTTATTGCGTTTCAAGACGTGTCGATTTTGGCTCGAACATGCGTCAAGTGTCGATTGGTACAAACAAAATGTCGATTGGTGTGTTGCCTCGGTCCCACCGTCATGGGGCGTGGTATTCGTTGCATTCTGTTGCAAGGAACGACGTTCTCATTACTTTTGAGTGGTATTCCCTGCTACTTATCAAACACCTTACCCTTTTTAGTACAAATAAAATGGTGCTTTCCCTTGCCATCACCATACCAGTGTCCATACCACTGCATCGTTATGTCGAAGCTTAATATCCCCGAAAGCTCTCTCACCCCTGGCATCGCCATTGTAAAGCCATTGCCGAGCGAGCAGCCGTCGATTCACCAGGCCTCACAGAGGCAAATGATATGGAGGTTCGTCGTAGGACATCGGGATGCAAAATGTAGACTCTCGGCAGCGTTCCCGTCCGCACAGTCGCCCAGACTTCACGTGACGGCCCCGCAAATCGTGACAAAACGTCTCGGTCTGGCCGCTGTGGTTTCTCCTCGGTCCTGTGCTATCAAGGGTGTGCGTTGCGCCAGCCGCAGGCCGCGGCCCTGGTCTGGTCTGGTGCAGGCTTTTGTGTGTTCAGTTGACATCCCATGCCGGTGTGCCGCGCCCGCGGGGGATGACGGGACGCCGTGCACCGCGCGCATCTCCACCCAGAGCCGGGCTGGCCCTGACGCCGTGCACCGCGCGCAGTCATCTCCACCCAGAGCCAGGGCTGGCCCTGACACCGTGCACCACGCGCATCTCCACCCAGAGCCAGGGCTGGCCCTGACACCGTACACCGCGCGCAGTCATCTCCACCCAGAGCCAGGGCTGGCCCTGACACCGTGCACTGCGCGCAGTCATCTCCACCCAGAGCCAGGGCTGGCCCTGACACCGTGCACTGCACGCAGTCATCTCCACCCAGAGCCAGGGCTGGCCCTGACACCGTGCACTGCGCGCAGTCATCTCGACCCAGAGCCAGGGCTGGCCCTGACACTGCAGGGCTGCTCATCTGGCTTCAAGAACACACCTATTTATTTCACGCAAGAAAGACTCAATCCATTTTGGTACGGTGAATGTAAAAAACATTCAGAGCAAATGCTGCATGCGTCAGTCGCGGCAGTGTTACGCCAGGTCACATGGCCAATAGGAGCAGGAATTTGCATCATACCTGGAACGAGACGATTGCAGCCTGCGTACTGCTAAAAGCGTACTGTAACATGAACCATGACACGTTCATAGTCCTATGGGAATACCACTATTTTGTTTATATGTACTTTTGTGAAGCCGTGATACGCTTCACCAATATGTTGAAAACGTCGAATGCGTAGCGCGCAACGTAGATGGCAAACATCGCGTTAATCAATATCGCTGCATAAATGCACTAAATTAACGATCGAGACAGGGATAGATTCTCTATAAAGATATGGTTCTACCTATAAAGACAGCTTCCGCAAGCATGGCTATGTCAGCTCATGCTGACCATGAGTCGCTGCGGCAACGAAAACCGTCCTGCGCCACCAATGCTATGACACCCTTCTGCCAGTTAACAGACACCATATTCACGTGGACAGTAGCAAAATGAGAACATCCGAGCTACAAATAGTGCGATGGGCAAATACAACACACAGTGTGACCGTTCATGAGAACATTCAGCTGTCATTCCATAAATAGCCTCACAGGGACTGATAGTTTTTTTTTCTAAATTACCACAGGCATGTGCAAATTGACTGTACATATCCATGGGAGTGACTGCAAACGTGGACCGGCACAAGCGGTCCCAGCTAACTTGCCACATCGGATATGTGGCAAGCAATACAAACAGGATATGCGGTCCGAAGAAAACGGCGTCATGGCCGCTTTCCTTAACTTGTCCGCGTTGTGGTGTCCGGAGTTTGGCGAAACAGCGTGACCGAGAGCAAGGCTTTCCAGACCGTAATGATTGTCATAACGTGATGGCATAACGCCGTACTTTACTGTTCATATACTTCTGAAGATGCCCTTGCGTACCATATACGCAGCCATGCATGGAATAATTCACTATTTAACTTGGCGGAAGTATTGTGTCTCGGATGAAGTGCCAACCGTCTCGGGTCAGTCATCACGTACGTTGGCGTTTAGCTGGTGGGGAAAACTGGCATCCTGCTTCACGTATGGCTTTCCATTGCTCGCCGTGGGCTGGAACGAAGGAACTTCGTTAATGCCATCAACGATCACGAGGATGAGTCTTATCATTATGATCATTATCATTATTGGCAAGATCATTATTATGATCAAGATCATTAGTATGATCGTGATCATTATTCTCATCATTATGATCATATCATTTTACCATATTGACATTGAGGCCCGCTCTCGCTCGCAGATAGGCCGCAAAATCCGCAGCATGCCTTACTGGCAGTCAGCTGTTGCAAGCTGGAGGTGCCACATCTAAGCCCTTCCGGCTCGCGAAGTGCAAATAACAGAGCCCAAAAGTCGTACCCCTAGTCGACAGCAGCTTGGGTCCGCAGAAGCCGCAGCAGAATTTGCAGTTGCCAAGTGTTGCCAACCAGAGAAGTACTATTTCGAGCTCTTTTTGCTTATTTTTGGCGGGTCTGAGGGGTTTAAATGTGGTCCCTCTAACTCACAACTTCTGGCCGACTCCAGAAGTTCTGACTGATTTTGCATTATACGTAGCCGTCTGCACATGGTCCGCAAGATGTGGACTGGCCTTTAGAGGCTCTTAACCTGCGGAGGCACTTGAGCGTGGTAAGTGCAAAACAGATTTATCATCACGATCTGTCGAAGAAACAAACTTTATACATTACACACGGTTTTAAATTTTACGGATATCGTTTTCAGGAACTTGATGCTATTCGCAGAAGTGTCAAAAATTGCTCGAAGTGACGCGTCCTTGCTCCCCGCTCAGCGGCTGCCAGCGGTTACCCTCTCAGTGGACGTGCTGATGACGAACAGTTCGGTGGGTGTGCTCTGCTGGCTGCCGAGCACCGCCAGCGGGGCGCTGGGCGCGTACGCGTGTGCAGAAAAATGGTCCAGGTTGTTGTTCCCAGCCGTTCCTGGCGATCGTTAGACAAGGAATAACGTGCATTGCTTACAAGCCACCGTCTGCATATCAGTACAACAGTCACGAAAATTCGGTTTCAGAAAATAATCACTGCGAAAGAAAAGGTGGCCCCCGATGTTTTAATGGTAGAACGTGACACGTTTTCACGGTTCCGCAGCTCTTGCACAGTCTCTGCAGTGAGACGATATATATATATATATATATATATATATATATATATATGTGTATATATATATATATACATCCTGACTGCATATTCATCAAGACGCAGAAAATAGCACGCAGCACGTATATATTGGTGTTGTTTTAGGCTCACAAATATGCTTTGCGAATGCGGTAACATCAGTCGCATCAAGTGAGAACGGTCACGTTGGATCTGTGCGAATGTTCATGACAGGCTACCGGTGGCAACAAAAACATAGAGCAAGTTAGCAAAGCATAGTTCAGGTCAAATGTAAAAATCGAATAACGTATGTGATTAAATTTGGTTGATAACCTGAAACATGCCTTAAGTTTTTCGTTGTCCGCATGCAGGCCGCGAACATCGAACATAGCTGGGGAGTGCAGATGGCTTTGAAAATGTTTAAAGACTACACACATTTTTGGGGGCACCAAAAGGGAAAGGAGTTTTGCTCAGCAGTTGTCAACAAATGCCGACGATGTATGTACATACCGTTAGGCATCTGCTCCATAACGCTAATCTGCGACGTCCGGACGTGAAATGGAAAATTCTTGTTGGCTGCGGTAGGGCGAGTCAAAATCTGCAAAGTCGGGTGAGTGTGATGGAAACGTCCTGATTCAAGACTAGATCCTCCATGGGACGTTTTAGCTAGCCTATCCACACATGAAGCACTGCGTTCGTTGCGTGTCGTAACGGTGATTGATCGAACATTGTTGCCAAAAATGGAGGGAAATGAAACTAAACAGTAACACCAGGGAGGCATTTGAGGCTAAATTCAAGTCATCATCTAATCAGGACCGATGATTGATCGTAACTACCCGCCAGCTTCGGTGGTTTTGCCACCATCCGCAGCTTGTGTGCGTGAGTGGGTGTGTGGATCGGGGTTGGGGGTGGGGGGGGGGGGTGAGGCGGGGATGACCTATGACCCCCGCCGATCGCACACTGTGATAGAGTACAAGTTTAGGTTATTACCCTATGATCCTGTGAGTCTGCACGTGCTATATAAGTCTGCATAATCTATCCTTGATGATCTCGACACCGATGCTGATGATGGTTTGGGTCCATGGACGATGTGAACGCTCGGTCTACCATCACCCCTGTTCACAAGTTACGCACCAGGAAGAAAATGTGCCCGACGAAGGTGATGCCATGTTCGACGCCGTTCACCACCTTCTCCCGCACCCATTTGTCGATCAGGTAGTTGGCGCATACGATCACCATGGGAGCGGACAGAAACCTGCGCAGAGGCACGGATCACAGACGTGGTTCCCAGCTGTGCCGCGGCCTGCTGGGTTACAAACATGCAAACGTCATTCATAACAAGATACTGTGTGTTAACACACGTTCAGGTTGGAGAGCGATTTGACCTCTCCTCAAGGCTTTCCAAAATTCAGAGCAAGCGGACTAACAAGGCCAAACTTGGCATTGCTATACATTATTTAGATATTGTAGGCAAATGTAGCGGATCTTATAGTTAACATATATTTTCTGGTCATAAGCCCTTGGTATGTCAAAGATAGATAAAGGTGGCCGGTAAAAACGATTCTTTGAGCAGCTTTCATACTAATAAAACGCAATTTTAGGCAAAGCTCTGCAATTGTAGATAACATTTTTAGATGATGAGACAGCCAAATTATCGTTCGAGCAAATTCCGTTGACCTTGGGCTAGCTATGCAGGGAGGATCAAGGTCAATACCAAGCATAATTTTGGCCTGAAACTTTGTTTCTCTATGAAGGTCTGACGCTTATTCAAAAGCATTTATGACCAAGAATTTAACATGTGTCTATATCAACTTACTAAAGGTCAAAGAAAGTTTCTATACAAGATGGCATTGATTAAAATAACTAAGGGGGCGTAATGACCGAATTGTTGGCGCCATGCGCTCCCGTGTGGGAAGTTCAAGGCTCGAATGCCGGTTACGTCATGGCCCCTGAAAGCTAATGTGACCATTGCAGTCGCTGGCGCTCCATGAAAGGGGTGTGAAAGACGACGTGCGTCTCGCTCTCTAAAACAGGTAACTTGACGATTTTCACAGCTTGTTATCAAGGGATTGCTCTTTATGATGATTTTAAATTCGAGTACCAATTGAATTTTAATGATCAATTTAAATCTCGCCGTCCCAAATTTTCTAAGGCATAAATGAGGTTCTTGGCCTGAAATGAAGATGCATTTTTTCATTGCCTGAAAATAATATCTAGCATGCAGTGGTTTGCATGGAAAGGCTTAAATCGCTTCTCAAACTGTTCTAGATCATAATGGTAGAGCCATATGACGCAAAACATGCACACGAAATAATCAAAAACATTATACCATGACAATGAATTATACGTGGTACCCCAAGCACAGCGCTAGTTGCGATAAAAACAGCTGACCACTCCAAAGTTTTTGGTGGCATTTATCGCAGGTTCAGGTACAGGTAGCAAAGGTATCGTACAGCTGGAATTCAAGAACATATGGCTTCACTGGAGGTTGTTTGACCCGATGCTCACAACATAGAAATGTCAAACTCCTCATAAAGGAATTCTGAGAGCCCCCTACCTGTCCTGAAAGTCTCGTCTCTAGCCCCGCCGCTTTTTTAGATCTAGGGAGTGTCAACTTGTCTCCCACCCAACCCGAGCGCGTAGCATTCACCCGCGCACCCGCGGAAATTCACCTGTGGCACATGTCAGATGCCTGAGCCTGCTCTGGCGCATATAAGAACTCACCAGACTGTATACATGGTGGAAAAGGGCAGGAAGAAGCCCCACTTCTCTGGGTAGTGTTTTATGGTGAAGGAAGTAGAGTACACGAACATGGCCCAGCCCAGGATCTTGAGCACGACCAGACCGTAGCCTCCCGGCGATTCGTACAGGTACAGGACCTCGCCCGGGTCGAAAAACTGCAATAGATCAGGCTGTGAGTGCACTGGTGTTCCAAAAAGCAAGCACAATGCACATTCGACATGGTAATCCCGCATCATTCTTGCTCCATGCACAACTTCCCGCCACAGGCGGACATACTCGCCATCCTCATCACAGCGCTGCGTGAGATCGACTGATTCAATCTGGAGGTGATCCGGAATGTCGCGCGTGCATCGTCGCACAACCCTTCCATCGGACACCATCGGCTACACAGGATACGCTAGCGTCCAGCGTCCTCAGCTTCAGGTGAAGGGGGGGGGGGGGCAAGCTTCAGGTTAGGGCTCTCCCCCACAACGGCCGAGAAATACGGCCCCGTGTGAACTCCGGTTTTGGAAACAAATACCCCGACGTCCGGTTCAGCGGCGCGACCCAGGTCACCATCTTGAGGCTGATTAATCACCCAGAAAAATCGTCAAACACAGGACCAGTCGCGCCGCTCGAGCTGATGCCACCGCTCTGAGAACACTGCAAGGGGAGGGCGCCGAGCTACGGACAGTGGTAACACGGAGCCCGTCGAGCCCCGGGCAGTGGTAACACAGAGCCCGTCGAGCCCCGGACAGTGGTAACACGGAGCCCGTCGAGCCCCGGACAGTGGTAACACGGAGCCCGTCGAACCCCGGGCAGTGATAACACGGAGTCCGTCGAACCCCGGGCAGTGATAACACGGAGTCCGTCGAGCCCCGGCCAGTGGTAACAGGGAGTCCGTCGAACCCCGGGCAGTGATAACACGGAGTCCGTCGAGCCCCGGGCAATGGTAACACGGAGTCCTTCGAGCCCCGGGCAGTGGTAACACGGAGTCCTTCGAGCCCCGGCTAGTGGTAACAGGGAGCCCGTCGAGCCCTGGGCAGTGGCAACACGGAGCCCGTCGAGCCCTGGGCACTGGTAGCACACACACTGCCTTCGGTCGGGCGCCGGCAGGGTGCAGCTGTCACTCGCGGCCCGTGGCGGACGCCAGCACATGCGCAGTGGGGAAAGAAGCCGCAAACATTTTTTAAAGGATAAGACAAGCCTTTAAATTGCGCTTGCTCGTCAGATCGTGGGAATCGGAATGATCGGTACCAATCGTGCATTCCGTAGGCCAGCGATTATGCCGTGCATATGAAATTCCTCTCTCAGATAATCTCATATCCCCCCCCCCCCCCTCCCCCGTCATGATGGACTCTTTGTATCAACCTGGCAATTCTTGACTCTTCTCTTTCAGCATACCATAGTAAGACACTCATATGTTGAACTAGCGTGACTGTTATTGATTCTGTTCGTCCGGCCACCAGAGTAAGGCACGCATTTGCTGTACTAACGCGGCTTTTTTGACCCTACTGTTTCGGCTCAGTAGAGAAAGACACACATTTGTTGTTCCAACGCGACTTTTCTTGACCCTTCTGCTCCGGCATATCAGAGTAAGACACGCATCTGTTGTACTAAAGTGGCTATTATTGACCCTGGCGGTCCGGCCACCAGAGTAAGGCACGCATTTGCTGTACTAACGCGGCTTTTCTTGACCCCACTGCTCCAGCCCACCAGAATAAGACACGCAGTGGTGTGCTGATGGCCGCATCACACGCCACGCCACGTCGGGCGGGCATGATGGCTGCGGCGGCGTAATTTCCAGATCGCGTGTGAAGTGAAGGGGGGCGGGGGACCGCGCGAGCGATACACGCCGACGATCCTGGGACACCTGTCGATGGTTGAGGACGATGCCCCTACCGGGGCTCTAACAGCACCGGTCAGGGCAAAAAAACATCTAAGGAGTGGTCGCTGATGCACGCACAGAATCAGCACATGACTGCGGCCATTTGTGGCGCCGTGATGAAGAAGGAACAAACTACCTCATGAAAACCCATTGAAGTTGGCCGCAGTGATACACAACACTTTTCGCATGTGTTCATGTTGCTCGCATATTAAAAAAGCTGACCGTCTGCAATAGCCAACTCTACTGCCCAAACATTCAACCGATTCCATACGGCTTAGAAGAGATGGCGCGATGCTCGTAAGCATCTGGAACGTTGCACTTCTGTGGCAACATAATGATAGCGATCGCTCCAGATATTCTCTTCGGCGGTCACGTAGCCATCAGTGTAGCATTTGCATGTGCATGTCCTAGCGTAATACAACGGAGCTGGTTAAATGGACATTAAAGAGACGTGGACTATCCCCGCTGAAGCTTAATTACAGTATACAACTATTCGGCCGCCGGCCAGTGACAACTTATTCGCATAAAAGCACACAGGTCGCAGTCAATGATTTTGTAGGGCAATTCGCAATCTCCTCGACAATTTCCATGTTGATCTTACCAGCTGCTCATAGACGAATAGGATGCCCCAGGAGACCACGTAGAGTGATAAGAAGATGGTCAGCTTGATGGCGCTGGCCTGCCGAAGGCGGCCACGGGTGATCGTGTACCCCTTGGCGCAGAGAAGCAGCAGCAGCAGGAACGTGAAGTCACTGCCAGCCTCCAGGATCCGGCCTGTCGGAACACCGTGTTACATATTTCATCGCCGCTACTAGGGGTACCAAAATGCTAAAGGTGTAATGTTGCGCTGGATACCTTGGGGCGGTAATGTGTCAGCTCGCAGGCATTCTTATGGATTGAAAACCCCAAATGATATCGATCGCACCGGCCGTGTTTTTTTGTGTTAATTGCATAGCGTCCGTCACATTTGAGCTATGACGTAAAGCGGAGAAAACGGCGGGGCACGCATTAACTGCTTATCACGCTCCACTTACTGGTCAGATCAGTGACCGGTGGTGCCTTATTGAGTCAATTTGTATTGATGGCTGTGTGTGTCACATGTACGTCACAAGCAGCTCTCATCCTGAATCAAAACTGAGCTGGCTTAGGCAGCCCCATTAGCACCATCGTGCCGGCGCGTTTGTGGGTCACACGCATCACAGCCTGTGCTGGTGTGCACTTGAACAACGCTGCCGGCACCTTCGACCGCACGGCGTGCGCGACGCCAAGACCCGCGAGGTCCGTACCTGCCAGCTTGATCTTCGGCAGGCCCTCGCCGTCGTTGGCGTAGCAGCGGTAGGAGGCGAAAAGCAGCACCAGGCCGGCCGTCTGCAGCAGCACGGCCGCCATAAACAACTTGTAGGTGGTGTGGAAGAGACCACGGGAGCGTAGCTCCGCTGCCGGCGACACGCATGTGACTCAGCAGAGGCGCCTCCAGCAGGAGTGGGGCAGACGGCACACGGATGACTCAGCAAAGACGCTTTCAGGGCGCAGGAGCAATGCCAGGTCAGCAGAGATCAGCATCCCTGAACGAGGGGGCGACTGGTGGGGGTCGAGTGCACACCGCCTCTAGGTAAGCGGGGCCGCTGCTAGTAAGGCGCCACGCTCCTGGCGTAGACCCCTGATAGGGAAAATATCGCATTTGACGAAAACAAATTTTGTCATGTTTGGTCCCATTTGCCCCCATCGCATACGCTCCTCATTGTTAAGTTCGCAAGTGCGACCAACACAGTGCTGGATTAACAAATTCTGACGACCAAAAGCCATAAAAGCAATCTCTCTGAAGGGCTTATATCAAATGGCACATGGATAAGTTTGAGCCTTACGGTGAGCTGCTAAAAGCGTCCAGTAATAACGGTGCTAGCGGTCATGTCAAGGGCAGGGCTAACGTTTACAGTGGCTAAGCAAATATAGAAGATAAGCTATAGGCGTGATAAACACGGCAACACCTTGCGTCTTACCTGCAAGAACGATACTTATGAAAAGAATTGCAGTCTGAATGCCTAGCATGCACATGTTTGTCCTTAGGATGTCTGAAACAAGAACAAATATATATTACATCGGAATGCATATGAAGACGGCCTCATGGAGCACTGTTGCACCAATCACCTGGGTGGCGTTTCGCGTGCCGGTGACAGGCATGGCCGCCGACAGGGCTATTGCATGTCAGCTCCTGATACCCAGTGTGCAATGTTGCCGAGCGTTGTGCTGAGGCTCACAACACTGCGTAGAGGAAAGCAAGGAAATGCGTTATGTTCCTGACTAGATGTTCAGCGTAATCTGGAGTTCAACGAGTTACTTGTTTTGTATTGCCTGACGGAGGATTTCTCTATGAAGGGAGGGCTACTCACCATTGTCACTGTACGTGAGGAGCTTTTCGAATTTGATTCAGGAAACTGAATTCGACAACGTGCCACGCAAGATGTTGTCGTAATAGATTCACGGCATCTAAATACTAAAACTGAGCATACAGTACTCGTCTCGTGCTTAGTAACATCAAATGAGATAGTATTTTTGGAGACGATATCCGATCAGAATAGCGTTATACTTACGCATCTCGTCGGCCGAGAACTGGTAGGTCCAAAGGCTGTCAGGTGGCCCGTTGGTCATAAGAAAGTTGTAAGTCAGGCTAAGGCCCTGCAAAAAATCAACCACTGGTGGTGAGCGTAGCCCTAAAAACGAGCAGCTTTTCTGACGCTCAGCTGCTCAGCGCATGCACACAAATATTTACCACGGTCTGTCACAAAAAAGGCTGCTGTAGCACGCCATTACATGCTTCCATTTTCCGAAAAGCTCGGCCACCACAGCCTGGGCTAACCATCAGCCCAGTGCTCATAATCTCGGCCATCAGTCCTAGGCCGTATGCTGCTGATCCTAGCTCCTGGCCCAAGCTCTCCCTCTGTTAATACGAGCCTCTGGGAGGCGTGTCCCACACGTTAATACGCGCCCCGGTAGCAGGTTGAATGCGACACGCTCAGGTGGGAGTGATCAATTCGGCCCTTCCCCTGAGACCTCAAAACTAAGAGACCTAGAATCACCACATGAACTGGACGGTAGCTCTTTATGTGAGCTCATTAGTGTCTGTTGTTTAGTCTCCATATCGTGACATTTGGTTCATTTACCGTTACGTAAGATCAAACTCGAGATTGGAATCTAAAGTAACCTAGTCCTGTTCACACAGAGAGCTTTAACCTAGACACTTGACTTATGAAAAGGGTAAAATCTAGCTATGTGAGGCAAGTGACCTTACATTGCCTTTTATAAGTTCAATATTATCAAAAACTTTCAAATTGTTTTGATATTGATGCTCAGAATCATTGTCAAAAACTGCTCTCAGCCGCATGCTTAAGCAAAAGGCTTAACGAGGTCGTGTTATGTCAGCGACATCTTCTGACTTTTGCAAAGTAGAAAAAGATTTTGTTTAGATCGCTGTGATACAAGAATTCAAACTAAGCGTCTAAAACTTTTCCAAAGCAAGTTCTCCCTTAAAATGTTGTTCGTTTTGAAATTGACCATACATTCATTCCTGTACCTCAGATCGTCGGAACTAGTTGCAATCCTTATCTCAATTGTCTAGTTGACTACAAAAATCCCAACGTTGCGTATGACATAGTGTAACATGCAGGTGTCGTGTCAACTTGAGGATTTCCTCAAACGTTCCTCGGCTGACAGTCATGATCTGAGTCGGACCTTCCATAGGGTAGTAACCTTAAGAAGCATATCCATTTTTATACAAAAGCATCGGCTATTCGACTGTCGATAGCTAAACGATTTTTATTTGCGTCACTGCGTCGCACCGTTTGATTTCCGAAAACCTTAGATTTGTTAAATTGACCCACACCCGAGCGCGTGTTCACAAGTCCCAGCCAGCCTCTTCCGCCGCTGCAACTGTGAAACCTGGATCAAAGCGTCGATCCCGTTACTCGATCAAACCGATCCCAGTTACTGACCCAGCCTCTCTGGCTGCTACAGTGACCCGCGCCTGACCCGGGCCGCGTGTGAGTCCCACCTTTTCCGACTCGCAGTTGCTGACGGCGATGAACCACCAGCGCTCCCTGGCCGAGAAGAAGGTGCGGTTGCCGCGGCAGACGTAGGTGGGCTCGCGGTCCGTGCGACGGCGAGCCTCGCACCCGCTGAACGTGCTGAACTGCGTGCTCAGGTTGACGAATTGGTGACGCATCGGCTCGTCCAGCACCGCCAGCTTCTCCTCACAAGTCTGGCGGTGGGGGAAGTTGGAGTGGTAGATGGTGCAGGCAGGGGTGCGGCGTTCATCTCTACCCACATGATGCAGAGCAGCCTGATGACTGGTAGAGCCTTGTAAACAGCTGTATAACTAACCAGTGGCTCATCCAGCACCGGCGTATGATGTGTGTGGAACACCTTTCTCGTATGTGGAAGAGTGTGGGCTGAGCCATGTGCCAGGAATTTCTTGACACGCAACCACATCAGGAGTGCGCTGCTGCCTTTCTGTGATCTTCGAGGTCCAAGTCACCAAAGAATCCTAAAGCCCACACATACCTTTACCGCAAAGCTATAAGTTGTGTCGGCCGTGCCTGCATCAGTCTGCTAACATGTCCCTATTTGAAAAGAACAAGTCTGGCACCAATTTGAGTCGGGTTGCAAAAATATAGATCGCCAAGTCGCGGGGACACTGGCAGAGCCCGGTCGTTATTAACCCCGGTTTTTCCAATGAACAACCCAAAAGCGACCTACCATAACTGCTCAAATAAATCCCAGGCTGGCAAGGTGAACACCCCGCGGTGCACACGCCGCACCCACACGGCCAGGGGAGCAGAGAGACCACGGATGGCAGCCGCAAAGACTGGCGAATTGAGCTGGAGCAGAGCAACTGTGCAACGAAGTCCCCAGCGCGATGCATCTCTGTCAATGTGATGGTGTACGCCACAAATTTCGGAAGGTGAATATCAGAAAAAGTCGAGGAATTACGTTTCGAATGAGAGTAAATGTCCAGGTTATATTCACGCGGAGTGTTGATGTTATATGATGCATAACACTGAAAATGCCTCCTTGATTCAAGCCTTAAGTTATAATGGCGTAGGTTCGCACCAAACTTCAACAGCGAGCACAGCTGTGGACACGGCTTTTTAACTCCCCATTTGCAAATTACGACTGGATAACTTTTCAATGGGTCATAAACTATTAACGGCATATACCGGTCATCACCAACTGCATGTAACATTTTGCCAACACTGCATGCCAGGTGGCGTTTCGACAGAGACAGTCGCGCATGCGGCTGAACGTTGTGACAAAGGCGGCGGTGCTCGCACCCATTCACCGGACCTCAGCAGGTAATTTACCTTGCCGCTCTTGTAGACGGCCGGCCACTGGTCTTCTGTATCATAGTAGAGTAGCAGCTTCTGCACGGCATATTTCTGTAAAAAGCAGGTGCAAAACGTAAGTAACAACGATAACGGCCTCCTGAAGTGGCTCAGTTTGCGAGTGTTCTTTTGTGCCTGCTAGCATTAGCTAAAGGCTCAACCTGTCGTAATGATTATTACTGTGCGTATGACATGATCCATGATTGCCACATAAACTGAGCGTTTTTTTTTTGCTGGTGAATGCATTGGTCCAGGGAGCATCAATAACCATTACGGGCACCAGAGGCAGGCGTATTAGAGGTCCGGACACGCATGTCTGACACACTAGACAGTGTCCCAGGTTGAGGCTCTGGACCAGCGAGTGCATGGTACCTCACTAGTCCGGTTCTGGCGCGCGGACGTTAGCCTCACCCCCGCAACCAATAGAGGTGTTCAAACAGGCACGCTCCCGCTCCCATTGCTGCGTAAGGGAGTGTCGGTGTGACCAGATCTCCGAGATTTAATGGTCAAATCGGGTTTGGGGGAGTCAAACTAGGACGTGGAATACACACTGAACTGAAGGTGTCATATTCCTTGGGAAAACGTGATACAGCATGGCTGTGGAGGGTAAAATTGCAGGAGACAGTCACATCTTTTATTGGCTTCATGTAGCCCCCCCCCCCCCCCCTTTCTGCCCGTGGCTCCACCATGTGGAAGGCGATCTAGGTGCGGAGCGATAGCGTTCCCGGCGCTCTTACCGATTCGTATTCCACTTCGTAGGTGAACATCCCCTCTCCAGAGAGGAAACAGAACCGTGTGAGGAAGGCCCATTGCTGAAAACGAATGGCATGTGTCAACGCAGTGTTCTGATCGACCGGCAAATAATATGTGTACGCACGGATCGCTTATGAACCTCTTTCCGGCAGGGGAAAATGCAATCCTTGCGGCTTTTGTTGTTTTTATGAAACGGTTTGGTTCCCGATTATACTGTTACGTATGGTGTCCAAATTTTGGGTACGTGGCACGCGCGGAGGCAATTATACGGCCCGGTAGCGGCAGAAACCTCCAGTGAAGTTTAAAAGGTATGCAGATGTCGTGATCTTCCTAGTATGATATTCAATATCTTGGGGATACAAGAATAACCGATGATTCCAGTAACCAAACTTGTTGCAATATGAACATGCAACTTCAGTAATCTAGCAAAGTTCCATGACAGAGGCGTTTGCAGGGCTCGAAAAGAGGAGTCCCCAAGCAGTGCGAAGTGCAGTGCGGATCGCTAATGCAGGCTTGAACGAATACTTACAGCATTTAGATGCAAAGCATTGCACTTAAACCAACATCTAAAAAAGCAACTGAAAAGTGCAACGCAGTTTTGCAAATATGTACCTCATGTATATATAAATATATAGATATATATGTATAAACACACACACACACATATATATATATATATATATATATATATATACTTACATAGTTTGATGTATGAAGCATTTTCCATTAACCACAGGATGATATTTGGCACAAAAGAGCATGATGCTAATCATGATGTTTTTAGGCATCTAGTATACGAATGGTTACGAACAATGTCTGCATTTATTTGGACACAACATTCCCTCTTTGCTCATATGCATTGAGGAAGCTCAAAAGGGCATGGGGAGGGGGGCTCAGGTCAGTACTGAGGCTCAGACCTCCCCCGAAAGTATATAAAGTGCATACGGCTGAATGCGACGAATTGCGATGCGAATAAATGCGATAGAAAGAGCTGCGTAGACGATTGGTAGCAAATACAAATGACGGAAATACAAACATATGCGCATTCAAAGATATGAAATGCGAAAAATTGCTCCAGAGAAATTTTGTGGATACGAAGTAGCGTTACGCACATTCAGTAGAAAGTTTCCCGTTTGCGAAGAATTGCGTACAAAAGAAAATTATACGAAGATTTGCGACATCAGCATTGCGTGCGACGTTTTCGAATACGAAGCCATGCGACGGATTCACGGATTCACGGATCCCACCTATGAGCCCGCGCGACTGAAAATCGAGTCGCTGGAGCGCCACAAACACTCAATCTGCCCTTTACCTCCTCTGTTGAAATGAACATGAATGGAGCGTTAACCCCGGTTCATGCCTTCCGAACCAGCCACAGAATCCGTTGTTGCGTGCTAGAGGCGACGCGTTTAAGCCTATAGGCCCACAAACCGCAGGTGAAAAAGCGTTAAGGTGGAATCTCTCTAATCCTGAAAACATGACGACCGTAGGGCCTGCAGCGCGTTCTGCAGACCATCTGCTGCGGTCTAGTGGTATCGATTCAGAGATCGCTCTATCTGCGCTTTACACTTTCCGCGTTTTTTATCTGCGCTTTGTGGGTTTACAGGCTTGAATGTGGCGCATCTAGCCTGCAACAGCTGACTGCGTCAGAATCTGCAGCAGATTCTGCATCCAGCCCGCTGGGCGCGAGCGACCCTTCAAAGTATAACCGGCCACTTTCGCGCGCTTAACCTAAATAAGCTGATTTTGAGGACCTTTGTCTCGCTATTGAAGCTAGGCGTTGATTCATCAGCGGAAACGATGTCAGGCATTGAGGGTATTTACCTGGGTGGGCGACCGGCGTGTTGAAAGCAAACTGTGTTTTGTTCAGCATCTGTTGTGAGTTTGCATGTGGACTCCAGCGACCCCTGCACCTTAGTGACGGATACGCTGGGCTTAACGTACACAAGCCGCACTTCTTTGTCACTCGGTTGGAAGTCGGTTGGGTCGATGAAGATATGTCTGCCCTACTATCTATTCACTCCCAGCCCTAGGTGTTACGTACCAGTATGGCATTCGCCGACGACGCCTATATCATGAACGTAGGAGGGTGCTCAATTTTGACTGTTACGATATAATTTGCGTGCATGATTGCAATAATAATATTGATGTCGCTGGATGGTGTTTGGAAGCAATACTTGCATTATGCTTGGAAGTACATCATACATTCCACCAGATTGTCATCCAGCAGCACCAAATTACCCCCGTCCTGCCATGCATAATGGAACAGATCGCCAGTCGCGGCGCCAACGGCTGATAGCGGACATAACAGCATGCGACGAGATCAGAACGAATGACAGGATTAGCTCAAAAAGGGGCATTAGCAGCCCTTCGACCGCGTCAATCAAGGGCGTCCTTTCGCGGCCTCTCACATTTCCGCTTGTGGATAGAAGGGAATGTAGCAATCCGCTAGTAGACTGCTAAAATGCGGTTATTAGTACGCTACGTGCGATTACCATCTTTAAATTAACCGTTCATGGTCGCAGATCCTAAGATGGTATTTATTTTGTCCCGCACAACATACACAAATTCCAAATAGTTTTGAGTCAGACCATGTCTACCGTGTTGCTGCATCTGCTTCCGACGCACGATGGGTAAAGTTTTTGTCAGTTGTCTCTATTTTCCAATGCAAGGTCTTTGCACACGAAGTTTGGCCCCACCGACCTTTCAGCCACGTGTTTCCATCCATCGGCCCCAAGCGGCTACACCAGGGGCTTATCAGCATTACGAAACATTCTCAATGGCACAAAATCGCGCCGATTATAGATATGTATTCTGCATGTACTACTAAATATAGATGAATGCTGTTAATGCAGCTGATCATACTAAATGCAACCCCGAAAGCTCTCGTCGTGTAGAGGCCAGAATAACCGATTACTCTAATGCATGTTGTAGGCTGGAACACCTGCCTTCGAGGACTTCACGTAGATAGCCTAAGAATGCATGCCACACCAGCCCGTTTGTGAGGTAGAAAAGTGATGATCTGACGAGTGGCAATACTAGCAGGGGGGGAGGGGCCCGTGCCTTAGCGTTCGGCGCGCCGCGCAGCCGTGCAGCGGCTCGATTCACGCGCATGGATCCCGCTCAATCCGTGCGCCAATATTGATTCAAAATGGCCCGCGCAATATTTCTCTCGCTTGGATGAAAAGTATCCATGGCTATACCGCATTGGGTGGCAGTATTCTATGGCTATTATCCTATGGCTTCATTTTGATGCTGCTTTTGATATTAATTTGGCCTGTCTGAACGAGAGCGTGCGGGAGTATTAACATGGCTGCTATTTGATCGCATGTCACAAGTATTACACAACCACGGGTGCTTAACTCGGCCGCCGCGGTAACAGACGGCAGTATCAGCCTTAACCCACGGGCGTGAACCGTCTCAGACTGTCCCATCCGGGTCTCGATGTGGGCATTCAGCAAAAGCCGAACATCTCCAAAGTCCGTCTGTAAATCCAACTACGCACCACAACTGGGCAGGAGCCTTGCGGTGCAAAAGTGGAGAAAGCTCGGCTTTCGTTCTGTCCACATCGTCGCAGCTGTTCGTTATGCATTTGTCGCGTTTTCCAACGAGCTAGAACCACACCACAGCGAACCATAACTAGTTTTCTCATTACCCCGTGGCTTCAATCATTGGCCCTGACACGGGCGAGAACTTCACAGCAACATCGCAGTCTTTACTGACGTTTTTCCATGCAAGCCCGTCAAAATCTTTGGACCCGCCGCCCCCCCCCCCCCCCGCCCCGTCATGCAGCAGAAATCACGTCCTCAATCCTCAGTTCGTAAAAAGCACGCTGCTGTGAAATATTGCACTTCCCTGATTCGGATCCCGCGCCCGAACAGCTGCGTGGGTGGGCCGTCGCGCGACGCCACCAGCGCGCGGCAGCGTACCTCTCTGGTGCTGAGATGGCCCCTCACCACCTTGCCGTCGGCCTGGGCGGCCAGCAGCGCCGTCAGCAGGATCGCCGCACCGAACATGCCATCCGCACGTGCCTGGACCGTCTGCGACGGTCCCCAGCGGCACGCCGGCCGGGCGCCGCTAATCGATGCATCGAACGGTGGCGCGCGGGGCAGCTGCCTCACGAAACCGGGGCGCGCCGGCCGCGGGCCCCGGCACCGAGCCGGTCTGAGGTGGCGGTCCCGGCGCGGCCGAACCTGTGCGCCCAGCCGGCTCTGGCTCACGGCCACACCAGCTCTTTAACGGACGTCTGAGCAATCCGTTCATTTGTACGCGGCAAGGCTTCTCACACACCGCGCCGGTGGAGGACACAGGACCAGGGGGTTGCCGTGGAAACGGGTAGCAACAAAGGTGTTGATAATGCGCGCCTGGTGCTGTTGTGGCCGCAACTGGCCGGTAGTGCGACGCATGGACCTCCAGCAGTTGGTGACGCCATCGTACTGAGCTGAATACCGGACGGGGGTGACGCTATTTTCAATGGACCATTGGCATGACGCCTTGCAATGACGGTCGCATGGGTGTAAGGGCACTGTTGAAAGGTCACTGACCCATTTGCTAAGATTGAACGTGATATATGAATACATTCACTGCGAGGCGCACACATTTGAGACCCGAGCCGGCACATAGGTAATCGGGGACGTCACTTGGTATACTATTGTAAGGCCCGAGCCCACAGACGCTAATTTCAGCTCCATGCCCCTCTGAGTCCCCCGATGCTTGTGGACAAAATAAAAACACCAAGCCAAGGACGCAATCGCGAGTTATCCTGAACTGTTTGTGCATGTATCTGAACACATAACCCAGCATTGCGCTTATTTCGTACCACAAAACATCCTGCATCTCTTCTCTTGCCAGCGTTATCAGACAGCGGCCTGATTTGGTGTCAAGTTTGAAATGCACGCAGAGTAGGATAAAACAGTGATTCCAACGGTTAGTCGTCATGTCTATCAGCCAGTGATGGCGAATAAGTTTTCGGATAGGGCGCCAGCAGCCTTTCATGGGCTCCTTGAGTATACCGCACTCTATGTGGCGCATATTGCTTCAATTGAGTCCTGGACTGAACAAGCAGTGAAGATCGGGCAAGCTGTTTCGTCGTGTGCAGCGCTGACCGTGTCGATCCTGGAACAACCTAGCGCTGGCTGTTTGATCGCGGTTCATCAGTCTGCCTCTCGGTTGTGCGTCGGTCTGTAAATTTGCCAGCGAGCCTGCCAGTCAGTTGGCCTATAGGTCTCCCAGCGATTCTGCCTGTCAGCTGTTCCATAGTTCTGCTAGCGGACCTGCCGGCCAATCAGTTTGTAGGTTTACTGAAGACCCAGCAGACCCACTTGGCCTGACAACGGGTCTGCGGCAACAACCGGTCCGTAGCTCGGTCAACGGGCAGGCCGATCTGTTGGCCCATAAATATGTTTACCGACACTTAAATGATGTCGTTTCATTATAAGGGTTTTCGTCACAGATTTCGCTGATTAATATCGAATTTCAAGTTCTTCGTTTATGACTGAATGCGTTCTTTTCTATCATCATGACTTCAATCGCGCGTTACTGCACAGCACGTGCAGACTGTCACGTCGTCGATCGCGATTTGGGCTGCAACCTCGGGCATGCTGAGTTTGGGCTTTGTCATAAGTCGGGGTTTCGCAAACTTTCTACAGAGCGATGACGTCACTGATGCTAAGGCTTCAATGCGATCCGGCTGCAGGCCGTGGGGCATAACGTTGCGGGGCAGCCGAAACATCAGAAATCCTCGTACAGATAATGAGCACTCTGTTAGCGGGAGGTGCATATGACCAGCTAGCCAACTACAAACAATCTTCTGGAAAGTATGACGATCTGTTTTTTTATGTCCATGCCGCTAACTGCCTTCGCACCAATAATTAATAAACCGCTGGAACAGGCGCATGTAGATAGGGGACCCAATGTGTATAATTTAATGGGCAGTATGGTGGTGCCCTTATTGCAAGTTTATAGCATAGCGGTTAAAATGCAATTGCCATGAAAAGCGAAAAAGTCCCCGTGCGGACTTTGGGAGATAAGAAGCCTAAGTAATGGGCAACGCTCTTACATGTGACAAGTATAAACTATTAATGGTGTGTGCATCCCGCATATATTGGTTAATTAGTCAGGAAATTAAAAGGGCAAACAGGAGTATGTGTTTTGCGACCTCATGTTCAGTAAGCTGTTGAAATTAATAAAATTTAGCCCGGGGCCCATGAGCTTTGACTGGAAAAAGTCATCAAAATGATCTAGCTTTTACGGGGCTGATTAGAGCAGTGTTACGGCAAGTTGGAATAAACAAGAAATACTCACAATTTGATGAAAGACAAAAACGCAACGCTAAACAAGTGGTGGCCGATGCCAAAATACAGCCAGCCGCGAGTCTCTTGTGTTTGTCTTCAATTTTCAGGCCAGTGCCTTGTTATGGCGTACCGCATGGGCTCGCAAAGCGCACCATCATGCTCCACATAAAATTAGATGTCATCGGCTCGCTGGGCATGTGCACTTTCCATGAATGGCTTTTTCATGCACGGCAGTTTCATTTTGCATTGTCATTTCATTCTTTCAATTTCATTTTTGTTTCACTTCACCGCTTACAAGTTTAATTTCATTCCCTTTTTTGTTTCACTTCATTGCCCAATAATTGTTTTCACTCCATATCATTGCTTTAATATTGGCATGCTCCGGTTGCCCCTAAGCATTACGTCCAACACCCCGCGGCCCCGCGCACCTCAAGGTCGCGTAGATCAGTGACGTCATACTACCGTTGGGCAAAGATGAAGCGAGAATCACCGGACGGTTTTACCCCTCTTAGATGGGGGTGGGGGTTCTTGGCCGCAGCACGGATTCGTTGGGGGAGAGTCCCCGAGTGCGCTGAGATGTCCGTTGGCTGTCTGTTCTTGTTTCTCGCACGGGTCATATTATTGTTGTAGCTACTTCTGGCCGCTCTGTGCTCCTCATTTCTATGGGATTAAATTTTCCACCTGTCCTTTGGCATGGACAATGCAAATTACCTATCTGACGCAGGCTTTACTGAGCCGCAGCTGGCCAAACAGAAGCTACATAGCAAAAGGGCATTTGAATTGATTGGACGGGCATTGAAGCTTGATGAAGAAAATAAGACTGGTAGGTGCTATAGTCAATATCTGGTAGCTCACACGTAGTGCAGAAGTTATGATCATTTAATATGTTAAGGATGCTGATAACCAGGTACCACGGTACCAATCAGCAAGGAATCCATCCTTTGCTCTAGATTTCTATGTGACATGTGTGTGCTGAACCCTGTGCTTATCTATGCAGAACACATGCCAGGCTGAATATCACTGAAATTTGAAGTCACGTGTGCATCATTTTTTTGTTGTAAAGTATTGGCAACAGATTATGTTTTCATTATTATGATTCCTGGCAACATGGCTGTCATGTTCGAAGCTTGGTGGTGGCTGTGCACAAAAGTTAAAGTCGCATATTTATAGTACACATGTGCTGAAGCTATTGCCAGAATATTGCTGCTACCCCTGACATGTTAAAAAACTGTGTGGTCAAAATACAATATATTGTTGGGGTGCAGTATATTGCAGTAATCATCATATACTAGTAAAGTTTTTTATGATGGACATGCAGGTTATGGTTACAATTATTCCCTATAAGGTAAATTTGGGATGTAATGAAATAACTATGTAATGAAGGAAACAGGTTACATGTGTTATCTGCTATGTTCAATATGAGAGGCAAAAAATGACATTCATGATTGATACCATGCAGCCACTGCAAGCAGCTATCACCTAGCAGTTCAGGGAAATCAATGATAAGGATGAAGTGAATGTGCATTTGAGGTTGCCTTTCAAATTATTTGTAGCGTCGCTGGGAAATCAAATAAGTAGATTATAGGAGTGACCTAACGTAGCTCAGTCTAACCTAACTTAGCCCTTACCCTGTTTCTACACCTCCTCCTGCATCTATTTTAGTTAAGATTGAATATGAACCTTTTGATTGGATGTATTTCTAAGGTCAGGACTCACATTAAGTAGTGCTTGTTATGTGAGACAGGACCCTACCATGCAATCATCAAAATACAGGTCAAAAGCAGAATTTAGTGTTCTAAGGTTAACATGCTGCAATGTAAAGCATGGTCTGTCCTGCTCTCTCCTCTGATATCACCGGACCTTTGCTGCTACTGATAGTCATGTCCCATGGCTGTGAAGAACAATAAATAGCGTCAAAAGCGACTTGGACCCACCCTGCCACGGGTGAGTGGGCTAGAGGGCAGGCACGCAGCCCAGCTGGCTATTATGATAAGATAGGATTAGTACTCCTATGCTTACCCTTACACCTACCACCCTGTGCTCTTAAACTAACTTACACCATCACTGCAGTAATTGGCCATGGCACACCAGGTGATGTTAATTTTTCTCAGTTATGAGAGATGAAAATGTTGATGGCTTTTGGCTGATTGTCTGTTTGTACTTGAATGATCACCTCCTGGCTGGTCATCTGGGCATGAGACTGTGCTAGCAAAAAATAGCATTTCTTAATGTAACAGTGGTTGGGGCACAAGGCCCAGGTCCAATCTTGAGGACAATACACATATTATATTTAGCATTTTGATTGACCAATGAACACCCAAACTATGCCTACTTGCCCATGGGGCACCAGTATTGACATGATCAGTTTTGACACTCCCATCATCCATTTGTTTGATGTCATGGTGATGAGAGGAATCATTTGAAAAATGTAACCTCAACAGAATATGCAATATTTACTACAAGGTGTATGCCAAATAGTACCATGCAGTGCAATGCCTAAATACCTTAACCAATTGCAGGTGCACACATCACACCACACATCTACATCTGTCTGTACAGCCTGTATAGCTTTGTATGCCATGATGTCAGGCATTTGAGCAGAGGGATCATGTACCTTATATCATGTTTGATACTTTGAATACTATTTACAATGTCTATACACCATGTGCATGTCTGTTCACCATTGTCACTATATGATCATAATTATGATTTGGGGAGATAAGATGATACAATATCCCTGTTTTCTGATTAATGACAGTGTTTTTTTTTTTAAATGAGGTGACTTGTGCAGAACTAGTTTTTGTCAATTTAGGCAATAACCTTTGCAGTGGTTGGTATGCATGTAAATAAGATATGATGAGTGGCTTCAACTATTCACACAATAAACCACTCATCAAACATATGCAGGTTCACTTATTGTAAGTTGTAAAGTACATTTCTGGGAAACAGGCATTTCAACAACATGATGGTTGATGGTGTAGCCAATGGGAAGAGGCTTCTGAAGCCATGTGCCCTGCCCCCTGAAAGGGCTTGAGCAAGCCTGGAAACAAAGATCCCTGTCTTGTTTGGCATGTTAAGATTACTTGGCTTTTAAAACATCAAAACCAGACCCTGGGAGCATAGCAATGAGATCCTGAGCCTAAAATGGTTCCCCCAGGTTCAAAACAAGGCACCTACCACCAGCTACAGTAACATAGTGGTGTCTCATACCTGACATGGCTACCTTTCCCAATTAGGGCTTCCTTTCAGCAAAATATGGCTCTGTGACAGTTAAGGGTAGTGCATTTTAAATTGAGATCAACACTATGAAGCTCATAATTTTGTGATCTAAGGCTCATGGTAATTATTGGACAATGGCCAAAGCGGTTTGTGCAGAAGAGCCCCCAGCCACACACATACACATCTCCAGGCTGACATGACAATTGCCAAAACTGTAAAGCATTGTGAATCTATCACTATTGTATACTGGAATTACCTAGCTTGACCATACTTAAAGCCAAACAATTTTCAAGCAATCTATTGAATCACTGCAGAAAGCCTACATCCTGAAGACTGCCTGTCCCACTCTCATGGAAGCATCTTTCCAGTGTATTGATCAACCCCATTGGTATGGGCTGCCTAATGTATCTGGCTCTACTAGTGTAGCATAAAGATCACCGGACAATATCAACAGACTGCCCTTTCTTCTTTATTTTGCTTGTTCTTGTTTTACCATTTTGCAAAGTTCTCTCCTGCATTTTGATTTTGCTGCGCCATGCCCATGTATGTTTATTCTATGATCAGTCTGAATGCCATTTCTGCCATCAAAAGGCAAAAAAGCCTAAGAGGCATTAGTTAACACAACACTTAAGCCTTTTGCCTTTGGGTGGGGTATTTGACCTCATCATGTTTTCAGCTTATCTTTGCACTGCACACCAGACCGAACTCGTTCGGACCACGGGGCCCAGACTATCCGTGGATCACAGATACTTGGCATACCACATAGGCCTTATGTTAGCTTTTGTCAAACTTGTAGGGAGAAGCAGTTTGACTTGAGGATGAAAGATGGCGACTTTCTGAATTTTCTCCATGCAAACATTGCTCTCCAATTGAGGAAATGAAGTGCCCGGGATAAGGATAGGCACAAGTGGCAGTGTAGCTTGTGACAGCACATGGGGCAGCATCAGTAGAACAACACTGAGATGTGAGATTAGGCACACGCTACATGAGGACGATACTCGTAGGTTTGCGCCTTTACTATAATCCAATCCAGATGATTTGAAACTATATAATAGGCTGACATTAGCAAGCAAGATTCAAGATTTTCATGAGTGATGTAGTCTAGACTGCTGCCTGACTTGTGTGCCAAGTACTGTGAGTTTGGAACCTGCGTGCTGACCTTACCCTTGAATCCTGGATCCAGTTCCCTTTTGCTTCGAAAGTGCGGCGTGTGGAGTCCAAGATGCTGTTGCGTGTTTTGCCAACAGGTTTACTGCACATAGAATCTTTTAGAGAAGGTGGTTAAGTAGTCCGTCCCGGTGGTTCAGGGTCCGTCCCGGTGGCTCAGTTGATTAGGGCGCCTGCCTTCCGATCCACCGACCCGTGGCGGGGTGGGTTCGAATCGCTTTAGGGCGCTCGCTATTTGCCCTTGACAGGTATGGCCTGCGGCCGGTGGCAGCGGTCGCGCTAAAGGTCAGGTGACGTCAGAGGGCAGGACGGACCGTGCCGAGCATTGCGGCACGTTAAGCTTTCGCCACTAAATTCTGCCGTTGCCTGGGATTGCGCGATCGGATGGTGGGGCTTAGGGCTCACAATACAAGCACTGCTTAGCGTGAGCGCTGATCCCAGAAATCCACACATTCAAAGGGTTTGGATCAAATTTATAAAAAAGTAATCCTGTGAAAGCCAGAATCTTGGAAATTTGGCTGAAGGACTTTTTCAGAATCTATTTTGCAATTTTCTTAAAGAATTGGGATTCCCTGCTGTGATCCACACGCATGTGTGCATAACAATGCCCCGTGTGGAGCAGCAAACAGCAGCCATATCGCCTTCCCATTGGACATAGTCAGGCTTGTGCATCTGGTGTCATGGCTGGGGTTTGGCGCTGGCAACCAAAGTTGCTGGCCTTTTGGCAGGCAACCGCGCGGAGGCGGTGCAGCTGTACCGTCTGGGTATCGCGGAGCTGGAGCGGGGCATCGCGGTGGACTGCTCGGGTCGCGGCGAGGACCGCCGTCGCGCCCAGCGCCTCCAGGCCAAGATGCAGACCAACCTAGCCGTGGCCTCCGACCGGCTGGGCTTCCTCGGTGAGTTGGGCGCCGGTCTACCGCCAGCGGTGGAAACCAGCCGTCAGCGCTGTGTCGTGACGGCGGCGGGAGTGCGGTTCTTGAGGAGGCAGAGTTCGGCGGTGCGGGTCATTCCACGGCTCTTAGTGGTAGTGGTAGTGGTGGTGCGTGTAGGGCCAGATATCTGCGGTTTTTCGGAGATGAATGTTGGGTATCTCGCGGTGAATGTTCGATAGGTGAAAACCCTGCTGTATTATCTGATCCGGCCGCGTCTCGTTGGTTTACCATCATGGACCCGTCAATCCTGCGCTTACATGCAGTTAAATGCTCCATTGAATGTCATGGAATGCATGCACTTCCTTATCACAACTGACGCGCGGATCACTTGCAGAGCGTCACCTGTCGAGCACCGACGGTAAGTCGTATATCCTGCTGCCCTCCGCTCTAATGAAGCGCCTCAAACCTGCACGGCACGCCCGGCCGTCGCGAATGAGCCTCCCTCGCCAGTCCGCCTCCTTCGCTAGTTTGCCTCCCTCGCTGACCGCGGCTCCGGTCCGCCCCTGTCCGCCAATCAGAGCGCATGCTGACGCTGGAGGGGCGCCACGTGGAGCCGGCGGCGAGCGCGGCGGCGCGGCGTCCGGCCGCGGCCCGGCGCACCGGCGGCGGCGGCGGCGGCGGTGGCCCGGCGCCACGCCAGTCCAGCCCGGCCGCGCCCGACGGTACGCTGCCGGCGCTGACCGCTGGCCAGGGGGGAGGGGACAGTCCGCACTGCTGACGGCCGACTCGGGCCACACTGCCGACGGTCGACTCGGGCCACACTGCTGACGGCCGACTCGGGCCACACTGCTGACGGCCTGCATCGTGCTGAATGTGACCTGTTGTTGCCTGCGATGTGTGCTGTCTGACACAGGCATGCCAGCGGCATGTGGTTGCTCGCAGATGCACATTTATTGTATGGCATGCACATGTGTGTTAGTGCGTGTACGTGCGTGCATACGTGCGTGCATGCGTGCTTGGGTGTGTGCGTGCGTGCATACGTGAGTGTGATGTGGTATAATACGGGGATACAGATTATCAACAACATATTTAATTTTCGTTTCAAAACGTTGATTTTTGCCTCATGTAAAAAGTGCCTCCTATTTGCGACGCCTCCCGAAAAGCAACCCGTTGACACGTAACTTTCTCGGATGAATGGTGTACGAAGAGAATATTTATGCGCAATGATCTACTGTTTTCTTTGTCTCTGCACTGCCGCGGACTGCAGAGCCTGTAAGTTCTGCGAGGAAGATAACGCCGGGATCGGTACCTTCACGACGACCGACTGCTCTGACATCTGGCGGCGGAAAGCCAGCTGCTGCGGGTCGCCGAAAGGTGTCGCCCTCCGTCCCGTCCGCCCGACCGCTGCCTGGAAGGGTATGTATTGTTCCTCACGGAGGTTCGAACGGAGGGGCCGAACGGACCTACATAAATATTCCCAGTCATCGGGCTTCGGCAGGCATGTCATCAGTGTGAGATCTGTGGATATATGGTAACCACATCTGCTGTAGTCATTCCACACAGAATTCTTCTTGCGTGGTTTTTGGACATCTGCGATTAACTAAGGCTCATCTTAGATATCTCTGGCTATCAGCGCCTCCGAACCGCTGGCGAAAGTCGGCGCCGTTGCGAGGACAGCTACCTGCGTCGTTGGTGTAAGTCGCCAGCAGATGGTCGTGCGCGGCAGCCGACACTGCTGTTGGCGCAGCCCGCTGCGCCCTGCGCCGGCAGCGGAGCGTCTGCCGCGTCCTGCCCACCTGGCGCCGGTCGTATTGACGGCTACAGCGGCGACTGTCCGTGTCAACAGCGCGCCTCGCCGTCTGCGCCTGGTCCGGCCCGCGCGGCGCCGGGCACCGCGCGGCGGCCCACCTCGACGTCCGGCCTCAAGGGCGTCGACCCCAAGCTGGCCCAGGTCATCCTGGACGAGATCATCGACGCCGGCCCGGTGGTGACGCTCGACGACATCGCCGGCAACGAGGTGGGCGGCCGGCCGTGCGCTGGGCTCCGTATAGACGACAGGGCCGTGCAGGGTGCAGAGCAGGCTCGGTGTAGTAGACAGGGCCGTCGAGGGTACAGTGGGCTGAGCATGGTCGGTATTGTCGACATGGCCCTGCAGGTTACGTTCGCTCATTCACTGACGGCAGGTCGTGGCATGTCGAGAAACATCGATACCAACGGTCGTGGCGGGGATCGGCCGGCGGATGTGCCGTCCCGGTCCGCTGGGTGGGGCCCTGAGCCCGGTGATCAATGATCGGATTCGCCATCAATGGCCATGCCGTCTCAAACCATCTGAGTCGGCGTCAATCAATGCATGCAGCCTTACCGTACTTAGATCGGATGGTTGATGTCTGGCTTGGCTCAGTTGATGGCCGGGTGATTATTCTGGTCTTGCCTGAGCCGACAGTTGTTGGCAGTATGTTTCGTTGAAGCTCGTTGACAACCTTCTAGCCTCGCCGCTCCGGCTGAGGTCAACGTGCCCCATCTTAACTGACGATCGTCCTGACTTGTCTTCGCCGATGGACGAATCCGCGTGGTTTGCTGACTGGCCACGGCGGCGGATGGCCGGCGCTGGTCGACTGACAGTGTTTCCCTGTTGACAGTCGGCGAAGCGGGCGCTGCACGAGCTGGTGATCCTGCCGTCGGTGCGGCCCGAGCTGTTCACCGGTCTGCGCGCGCCGGCCCGCGGGCTGCTGCTGTTCGGACCGCCAGGTGAGACGCGGTGGTGACCGGCGGGCTGGCGGTTATCCCCTGATGGCCGGCCCCTGACGGTTAGCCCCTGACGGCCGGCCCCTGACAGTCAGCCCCTGGCGACCAGTCGCTGGCGGCCAGTCCCTGACGCCAGCCTGGTAGACTCTGCGGCCTCGGGCGCCAGCCGGCTCGGACGGAATGGCCCGAGACAGGCACAGTCACCCGCCGCGTGGGAGCCAGGCCGGCCACGGTGGCCCCCGTGGGACCCTTTTCCGGCTCGTGGGTGGGTCCCTGGTCGGGGTCTGTGTCCCCTTGCGTGGCCAGATCTGTCGATTCCTGAGAGGGACGGGGATATTCAAGGTAAGGTTGATCGATCGTTGATAAATTGGCTTCGTCTAGTTCAAGCATATCCTGAATAGCTTTCCATTAACATTCTTTTTTGCTGTGACCTCATCAATCACATGCTGGCATATTATATTGGCAGGAATAGCCGTTCCCCAAATGTTCACGTTCCGAGCCAGGAGTATCGCAGTCGTGGTCCCGTAGGTCGGTGTGTCAGTATCTCAGCAGGTCAGGATCTCCGCTGGCCGTGTTGGTGCATATTGCTGTGCCACTTTCTCAGGCAACGGGAAGACGATGCTGGCCCGGGCGCTGGCCAACGAGGCGTCCGTCACCTTCTTCTCCATCAGCGCCTCCAGCCTGACCAGCAAGTGGCATGGCGAGGGCGAGAAGCTGGTGCGGGCGCTGTTCGCCATCGCCAAGCAGCTGCAGGTGCGGTGACGGCTGGGGCGGGTGCGAGGGCTGCGGCTCTGCTACTGTGGCGGGACTCAGGGCTGCGATCGTGAGGGGCCGCTGGGAGTCAGGTCCGGCCGCTGCCACCGCTGTTGGTGCGGAAGGCCCGGCCTTACGATAGGGCAGGGACTGAGGTCGTTGGTGGGACAGCAGTGGGAGCGGCGATCTCCTGCGAAACGGCGCTGGAAGGAGCGTCGCATTCGTGCGAGGACAGTGGCGGGACCGGATGCCTCTGCGTGAAGGGGAGGGTGGGGGGGGGGGGGGGGGGGGGCTGGAGCTGGCGGCCTGACTTATGCGACAGTGGCGGGACTCGGGAGCCGCCCGTGTGATGCCGGCGGGGCTGGGAGCTGCCCGCGCGGCGTGCTGTCGGGGTGACCGCGGGAGCCATCTCGGCAGCCGCGGGGGGCTGCCCACGCTCCTGCCTCTAACCCCGCGCCGTGCTCCAGCCGTCCATCATCTTCATGGACGAGGTGGACTCACTGCTGTCCGAGCGGCGGGAGGGCGAGCACGACGCCTCGCGCCGGCTCAAGACGGAGTTCCTCTGCCAGTTTGACGGGCTGGCCACCTCTCCTGACGAAAAGATACTCGTGCTGGCCGCCACAAACAGGCACGTGGAAACACCGAGCGCGGCCGTGGCGCTGCCGGGCACTCGGCTTATACCTCATGGCTGCTGTCGCAGTGGAAGGCTATGGCTTGATGTTAAGCCTTGTTGGTTGTGGATTGTGCAGTATTTAATCAGAGTAATTGGAGACGTTGTTACCACGCATCAGTTGGCGGGTCGGGCAGTTGGGCGCGTCGGCCCGCCGCTGGGCCGGCCGACCGTGTGCGGCTGTGTGGGCGGGCCGTGACCGGGCCCGCCGTCCGCCGACAGGCCGCAGGAGCTGGACACGGCCGTGTTGCGCCGCTTCCCCAAGCGGATCTACATCCCGCTGCCGGACGAGGCGGCGCGCGTGGCGCTGCTGGGCCGGCTGCTGTCGGCGCACGGCCAGCCGCTGTCGGCGCGCCAGCTGCAGACGCTGGGCCGGCAGACGGAGGGCTACTCGGCCAGTGACATCGCCGCGCTGGCTCGCGACGCCGCGCTCGGCCCCATCAGAGGCGAGTGGCGCACCGATAGTCCCCCGGCCGCCCCGCCGCCGCTGCCACCGATATCATCGGCGATATCATTATCGATTGCGCTGGCAGCTTGTGGCGATTTGAAGGGAGTGGACGAAATGTGTAGAGAGATATGTATATGCTTTATTTTAAAACAAAGTCTGAAATTGTGTTTGATTTTGTCGCCAGCAGACACGTATGCGGCATTCCTGAAGTTTCCCGGAATTCTCGTCATCCCGCGACCACAGCTGTTGCCAGCCCATGGCTGAGTCTTGTGAGCAGTAGGGTGGTGTTACCAGAGTGCGCTGGCCGTGACGTCCCCGTGCCAGTGTCAGGTGTGCGGTGCTCCTGCAGCGGCCGTTGGCCGACCCGGTCCTGACCTGTGCCGGCCCGCCTCCAACAGAGATGGACCAGGAGGAGGTGAAGCGAATCGACCCCAAAAAGCTGCGCCACATCAGCCTCGACGACTTCACCGACTCACTGCGGCGGATCAGACGCTCGGTGGACGAGCAGGCGCTGGCGCAGTACGTCAAGTTTGGGCGAGAGTTCGGCGAGCTGCGGTCGTGATGCGCCGCCGCCGACGGCCGAGGCGGCGCTCCAGAGACGCGGGCGGCCGGGGGACGAGGATGGTGCCTGCCGGTGCCTGCTGCCGTGTCGGCGGGGGACGTTTGTCTGTCCCGCCCGGGCTCCGCTGTCTGACCGGTCACCCACCGTGTGTCTGTCCTGTCTCCGTGTGCTCGGTCTGCAGCTGCTGTGACGTGCTGGCCGCTCCTCGCTCCTCTGGGACCGCCCTGGGTCTGCAGCTGCTGTGGCGTGCTGGCCGCTCCTCGCTCCTCTGGGACCGCCCTGGGTCTGCAGCTGCTGTGGCCTGCTGGCCGCTCCTCGCTCCGCTGGGACCGCCCTGGGTCTGCAGCTGCTGTGACCTGCTGGCCGCTCCTCGCTCCGCTGGGACCGCCCGTCTGACCCTTGCACCGGACTCGTGACGCGTCCTCCGCCGGGCCGGCTGAGCCGACCCCTCCGCTGTGCACGGCAGCTGGTGGACTTGTGCGTGGCACGGCAGCTGTGGCATTCCGCAGTCCTGAGCCTGGACTGGCGCCCTCTGTAGGTGCGAGTGATGGAAAAAACGACTGATATTATACGGACTGAAGTCCAGGTGGTGTTTAGTCACCTGTCAATGTTACTGACTGGCCGGACCTCTTGTAAATTGTGAGATAGAAGGTTTCGTTCCTGTCTTCTTGGATTGCAATCTCGAACGCAGCGTTAGGTTCTGTCCCTGCATTTAATGTTGCTGGGGAAAACGTTGAACGTTAAACGAAGCTGGACGCAGGGGACATGTTGCCCCTTAGACACGTCTTTGAGAGACAATGGAGCAGGGTGGAAATCTTGGAAAAATGTTTGTCGGTTCCACGCCAATAAGATGCGGCTCGCTTCAAGTTGCGAGCATGCGTCATGGGTAGCATGTGATTTATAGACGATCATTTTTCGCGTGCATTACCGTACACGCCCGGCAGAACAGCCCGTTGTATACTTTATCTCGTGTTCCATAATCTAGCTGTGAATACTGGGTGTGTGGGCAGTACCCCCTCCCTCCGTGTTCTTGGGCGCCCCTTGGGCCAGGGACACTGTCAGTCATGTGCACGTGGTGTGTCTGCCCCTTCTGAATATCATTCCTGGGAGTACGAACCCTGTGAGTAATGGTCGTGTTGCGCACAGGATATATAGTCAGACTCGTACTGTTGATTTATCGCACGTGCCGTCCGTCATTCACGCACCGTGCGCAAGTGTGTGGGGCAGAGTGAAATCGATCGCACATCATCCCTGTCTCGTCATCGCCTCAGTGTGTTATGGTGTCCTTACTATTAAGCGCCTCGGCTCGTAATACCCCGAAGGAGCGTCTCTCCGCGCTGCAGTCCCCATGTGATTAACGCCGCGTGTGACGGGTCTCAGGCACTCGGGAACGAATGCCGGCATTGTTCGGTTTCGATGGCCCCTGTTTCGAGGCCGGCGCGGAATGCTAGCTTCTGATCTCGCGGCTCAAGTCCAGCTGAGCCGGCAGAACCGTGTGATAGAGGTCACTGCGACGGGGTCCGGCGCGGTGACCCTGGGCCCAAGAGGCCCCTGCCTGGGCCCGAGAAGAGAAGTGATAGTGTCTGGTCGGACAGAAGTCTAATCAAATACGGTGCAGGGTCGTGATAGCTCTAACCTCTGCCGCTGTCATGGCAGGCGAGTGTCAGGTATTGACTGTTTCGCGGAATCCTGCCAACGTCATGTGTGAGGTGCCGCCCACTGGTGCCCAGGCAAACCCGATGTATTGGTATCCGGCTTGGCGAGCCGTGCTTGTTATGTAACGTCAACATGCGAGAATAAACAAGATGTTCTAACAATACCGTGCTGCTTGGGCGCCAGGCGCCAACTCGGTGGGCATGACTAGTCAAGTGCGCGCCGTTGGCGAATGTTCTGCTGGCGCTATGCGCTCCATGTCGCTTCCCGCTGTACGTAAGCCACACACACACACGCACACTCAGCAGAGGTGAACGGCTCGAAACGTGATCACACGCGCGCCCATCGATTCGGTGGGTTAGGCCTTCTTGGGGAGGGAAAGGCCTGATGCCTTCGACGCCAGGCCTCCCACGTCTGCGAACAGACGCGGCCGCGCTGCTCGCCAGCCGCAGGTGGCCGGCGGCCGGCCTGTCCGCCAGACCGGCGGCGCCGGCGCTCGGTTCCCCACGCCGTTGACCCCCGGCGGCGCTCAGCGGTCCAGCTTGACCAGCAGGCCCTCGCCGGCCTCCAGGCGCAGCTCCTTGAAGCGGATGAAGCCCTGCTTGTCGCCGGTGGAGCTGGCCATGACGAGGCCGCGGAAGAAGATGTGGCTGAGGTCCCGTGTCACCGGCCGCTCGGCCGTGTTGAAGATGGCGCACCAGCGCGGCTGGCGCGGGTAGAACCGGTCCAGCACGATCACCGCCTCGTCCACGTAGCGCACCTGGCGGACAGCGCCGCAAGCTCAGCCCCGTTGGACAGCCAGGCCACCCCGTAAACGATCTCCATTTAAACCCCAGACAGCCAGGTGATCAGTATCAATGACGGCAGCACGACGTAGAAAACTACAGAATGAAACCAACCAACGACGATATCGCAGTGACGGTCAATGACTACGCGAAGCTTAGAGACGTCAACACGCGCCGTAGTGATGCGGGACTGGTTACTAACACGGGCGCGACGGCCAGCTGTGCTAGGAAGCCGAGCCATTACACGGCCTCCTCGGTGCGCCCATCCCCCCTGTGGGGAACTCACCTTGAGGTTGGACGAGCGGCGTGGGTTGAAGTCTCCGATCGAGTTGAATATGCCGTTGACGTAGACGGGCACGGCCGAGCGGTGCACGCCCAGGGCCAGCCGGACCGACTGCACGGTGATGTTCTGCTGGCTGGCGGCGTTGAAGAGGGCGTGGTCTGCCGGCAGCGGTCGCCACGGCAGCCGCCAGCTCAGCGAGAAGTCGGCCGACGTGACGTCATCCGACCAGGGCATGATGCCCAGGCCGGGCAGCGTCTGCCGAAGGAGGGGCGCCAACATCAAGCCAGGGCTGGGGCATGATGACGTCATCCGACCAGGCCATGATGACGTCATCCGACCAGGGCATGATGTCCAGCCCGGGCAGCGTCTGCCGAAGGACGGTCAACAACACCAAGCCAACGCTAGCCATTTCCAGCTGACGACTGCAGCAGATGCAAGGTTCCAAAATATGTCTACGTATAAGCACCATCCCACTGTGCGTCTCGGCCTCTCACATTGTTCTGTTAATCGCCCTCCCCTTGCTCTCCCGCACCTGTATCTCTTCTTGCTTTGCGGATTGCCCTCTGGCCCAGCCTGGTTCTCTTGCGGCTCAACGGCTCGCCTGGTTCTCCTGCGGCTCGATCCTTCTCCTGGCTCTCCCGCGGCTCGATCCCTCACCTGGTTCTGCTGCGGCTCGATCCCTCACCTGGTTCTGCTGCGGCTCAATCCCTCACCTGGTTCTCTTGCAGTTCGATCCCTCACCTGGTTTTCCTGCAGCTCGACCCCTCACCTGGTCCTGCCGCGGCTCGATCCCTCACATGGTTCTCCTGCCGCTCGATCCTGGTTCTCCTGCGGCTCGATCCTTCACCTGGTTCTCCTGCGGCTCGATACCTCACCTGGTTCTCCTGCGGCTCGATCCCTCACCTGGTTCTCCTGCGGCTCGATCCTTCACCTGGTTCTCCTGCGGCTCGATACCTCACCTGGTTCTCCTGCGGCTCGATCCCTCACCTGATTCTCCTGCGGCTCGATCCCTCACCTGGTCCTCCTGCGGCTCGATCCCTCACATGGTTCTCCTGCGGCTCGATACCTCACCTGGTTCTGCCGCGGCTCGATCCTTCACCTGGTTCTCCTGCGGCTCGATCCCTCACCTGGTTCTCCTGCGGCTCGATCCCTCACATGGTTCTCCTGCGGCTCGATACCTCACCTGGTTCTGCCGCGGCTCGATCCTTCGCCTGGTTCTCCTGCGGCTCGATCCCTCACCTGGTTCTCCTGCGGCTCGATCCCTCACATGGTTCTCCTGCGGCTCGATACCTCACCTGGTTCTGCCGCGGCTCGATCCTTCACCTGATTCTCCTGCGGCTCGATCCCTCACCTGGTTCTCCTGCGGCTCGACCCCTCACATGGTTCTCCTGCGGCTCGATACCTCACCTGGTTCTGCCGCGGCTCCATCCTTCACCTGGTTCTCCTGCGGCTCGATCCCTCACCTGGTTCTCCTGCGGCTCGATCCCTCACATGGTTCTCCTGCGGCTCGATACCTCACCTGGTTCTGCCGCGGCTCGATCCTTCACCTGGTTCTCCTGCGGCTCGATCCCTCACCTGGTTCTCCTGCGGCTCGATCCCTCACATGGTTCTCCTGCGGCTCGATACCTCACCTGGTTCTGCCGCGGCTCGATCCTTCACCTGGTTCTCCTGCGGCTCGATCCCTCACCTGGTTCTCCTGCGGCTCGATCCCTCACCTGATTCTCCTGCGGCTCGATACCTCACCTGGTTCTGCCGCGGCTCGATACCTCACCTGGTTCTGCCGCGGCTCGATCCTTCACCTGGTTCTCCTGCGGCTCGATCCCTCACCTGGTTCTCCTGCGGCTCGATCCCTCACCTGATTCTCCTGCGGCTCGATACCTCACCTGGTTCTGCCGCGGCTCGATACCTCACCTGGTTCTGCCGCGGCTCGATCCTTCACCTGGTTCTCCTGCGGCTCGATCCCTCACCTGGTCCTCCTGCGGCTCGATCCCTCACATGGTTCTCCTGCCGCTCGATCCTGGTTCTCCTGCGGCTCGATCCTTCACCTGGTTCTCCTGCGGCTCGATACCTCACCTGGTTCTCCTGCGGCTCGATCCCTCGCTTGATTCTCCTGCGGCTCGATCCCTCACCTGGTTCTGCCGCGGCTCGATCCTTCACCTGGTTCTCCTGCGGCTCGATCCCTCACCTGGTCCTCCTGCGGCTCGACCCCTCACCTGGTCCTGCCGCGGCTCGATCCCTCACCTGGTTCTCCTGCGGCTCGGCCTCCATCAGGCAGACCTCGTCGCCGTACAGCAACGTGACCGTGCCGGGCAGCAGGCTCTGCAGCACGGTGGCGCCCACCGTGTGGTTGCGGCCCAGCCGGCGCGAGAGGCGAGTCATGTCCGCGGACGCCAGCCGCCAGTTGAACCAGGGCGTGTCCGACGACTCGTCCCACGACATGATCTGACGGCGCGCAGGGCAGGTCACGGCTGGCGGCGCGGAGCGTGCGGCATACGGCAACGGTGCGGACGGCGAGTATTCTCTTTGCCGGCATCATGTCACAAGGATGATGTCATCGCAGATTTGAGCATTCATTTACATAAATGTCCGCATTCTAAACGCCGAGTGTTCGTTTCAGCAGAGTGCTGATAGCAGTACATGAAGATCTGGCAGCACCCCAAACGGAGCCGCGGACTCTGACTGGCTCCGCCCACGCGGCAGCCGGCTGGGACGGCTGACCGGCGTCTGGCGTGAGGTGCCGCCCCGACCGGCCCAAGCGGCCAGACCATGTCACTGACGGATCACGTCACGGTCGCACGTGTCATGTGACACACCGTGCCAGGTCACCGCGTGGCGTGGTTGTCCAGCTGGTCATTGCTCTAGGCACAAGATGTGTACATAAGACATCCCGAGTATGTACACAGGTCTTATGTATACAGGTGTACATAAGACATCCCGAGTTTGTGCACAGGTATTATGTATACAGGTGTACATAAGACATCCCGAGTATGTGCACAGGTTTTATGTACACAACTGTACATAAGACATCCCGATTATGTACACAGGTCTTATGTATACAGGTGTACATAAGCCATCCCGAGTATGTGCACAGGTCTTATGCACACAGATGTACATAAGACATCCCGAGTATGTGCACAGGTATTTTGTACATGGGTGTACATGAGAGATGCCGAGTATATGCACAGGTCTTATGTACACAGGTGTACATAAGACATCACGAGTATGTACACAGGTCTTTTGTACACAGGTGTACATGAGACATCCCGAGTCGCGGTGTCAAAACAGAGCGCGGACTTTCTCCCGCAGCCCACTTCGGCGAAATCCATATTACTATTACCGGCACCACGATATATTATAGTCATTTGGGCAGCGGCTTACCTCGCTGATTTGGTCGGCGATCTCCTGCGGACTCTGGTCCTGGATGTGCAGCTGGCAGTCCAGCAGGTCGATCCGGTGGAGCACCTTGGTGGCGTTATGTCGGTCGTGGTCCTTCAGCGCCTTCAGCAGCTCGATTGGCACGATCAGGATGCGGTCCTCCATGCCGACCGTGTAGCGATCCAGCAGATTGCGGACATCCTGCGCCAGCGCCTCCACGTCCACGCTGTTCACCACCGTCTCCAGGTTTCGCAGTATGAAGCCGTCCACGCCATGCTGCAGCCAGTGCTCCAGCACGTGCACAAGCTCCGGGTAGGTGGCCTTCTCCTGCGACTGGGTCAGGTTGGTCGGCACCATCGTCATGTCAGCGCCAGGCGAGTTGTCGAGTAGCGGCACGGGGTCAAGCGCCACCACCACGTGCAGGTCCATGGCGTGGGCGTCCGAAACGAGGTTCAGGAAGTCGCCAGCAGTGCCCAACTTCGGGTCAACCCTGGTGAAGCTGGACACCTTGCCGACGTCCTGCGGAAAGCCCGGCGTCTCGAGCATGGACGTCAGCACGATCGTGTTGACCTCCAGGTTCTTGACGTAGTAAAGCCGGCTCTGGATGCCGCGGAGGTCGCCGACGCCGTCGCCGTCCGAGTCCTGGAACGAGCCTGGGAAGATCTCGTACATGGCCTCGCCCTGGTACCACTTGCGGAACGGGTCGCACTTGCGCGGCATGGCCACGATCCAGCCGATGCAGACCGCCAGCACGCCGAGCCAGACGGCCGCGTTGACGCCCAGGCAGAGGTTGCGGATGAGCGGCCAGTTCCAAGACGGGCAGCAATCCTCCGCTTCCTTCTGCATCTCCTCGTAGCTCGGCCTCCGCACAATGACATCGTCCACGCCCTGCGGATGAAGCAGGGTGTCAGCGTCACCCGTGGCTTCGCCGGCCGCCCGCCAGGTGGGTGAGTATCGGATTCGATTCGACTCGTTCCATCACACGGTCACGCAGGCGCGTCGGTGAGCAAGTGAGCTGCTCTGCAATATATCTGTTTCATGAAATGAGCTGCAGCGGTTGTCAAGTTAATTAGCATTGGGTGCCGTCATGAGCTATGACACTTGTCATCGATGTCCATGTTACGCCCTAATGGAATGAAACGGAACATTAGTGCTGTTCAATATTTGAGCTATTCATTAACATAAGGCGTACATAAGATAACTTGATTCAAACATTTCCGATGAATCAAGCTTTCATCTGAGTTGCGTAAAACATATGCATAAAATTACGCACCGTATCAAGAACAAAAGATGTGCTCCGCACAGCAATTTCGCAAGCTCGCACCAAACAATCCTGAGAACCTTGTCCGTATGGCGTCGTACATGCGAGGCACCACCAGTCCCTAAGGGCCGTCCATAAAATACGTCACGCGTGGAGGGTTGATTGAGGATTTCTGGCGCGTAACCTAGCGCAACAGGGGAGGAGGGTAAAATTTCCGACAGCCTCATGTTACGCGAAGTGCTACACTCAAGCGTGTTTGCATTTCATGCTGATTTTTTAAAAAAGTACCCAACAACCTTTTTAAGTAGCCAACAGTCTTACCGATCGGCCTCGCCCCAGAGTTCGTCCCATTTCTACCTGTAACCACACCACCTGCAAGCAGGCGGAAGGGGTCTTGCCCAGCGTAAGCAAAGCGTAACCAGCGGTAGAGTGTGTCGGAGAGTGTTCAGAAATGTGTTACTAATTGTTTTATGCATTAAAATGGTTTTGTTAGTTATTGTTCACGCATATTTAAATTGTAGTTGAGCCCGTTATCCCCATTTCATTCCCACATTGCCTTAATATATCCAACATCCAGTTACGCTTCCGCATGTGCCCCAGGGGCCATCAAAAAATTACGGCGCAATTTTTGGCCACCTATCGTCGCCCAGATAACCCACTGGTGCGCCGAGCGAGACCCGTTATCTCCATCGTTCACCCTGTAAAAATCTTCATGAAAAGCACAAATCGGCATTATTCCCAGCCACATCTCTGCGTGACATTACGCTGCCTAAAACTCATCCTCTCACAGCAACGCTTCGTTTATATGCTTTATGAAAGCCACCCCCTGCCCTCCATAAGAAGTGTATTTTTGGACGGCTCCTTACGATAGATGTCGGAACAGCCACTGGCTGAGGGAATGCATTGGCCAACATAACACATGATGCTTTGAATCGAACAACTTCTTTTTGGCTGCTTAGTCGTAATACGGTTGATAAACAGCGAACCGCGCTGGAAGTAGGACGGTTCATTTCTTACGAGCAAACGATGTCCCTCAGTGCCTTAAAAAAGACCTTTTACAGTTATACCTTGCGCTTTTTGTATACAAATTTTCATTTTACATTGATATTTTCCTTTCACGTTGATATTTTCATTTTACACCGACAGTTTACATTTAATTGTATGTCCTAACTCAAGCATTAAGAGAGAAACTGGAAAAATAAATCGTTGCATGCAAGGTCCGTGTTCGCACTATTATCTCCCAACCACTCGGTGACCTATCACTTCTGTCTCTAGCAGCTCTATGGCGGCTGGGCGGGCCCAGCCCGGCCAGTGGTGGGTCGCGGCGGTGCACGAGCGGCGCTGGGGAACACACCTGGATGCTGCCCGGGTGCAGCAGCGCCTGCTGACCCGGCGCCTCCGCCTGCGGGGTGTCCAGCAGGTGCAGGTTCTCCTCGCCCTCGCCCTCCGACGACGTCTCCTTGCTGATGGCAGACACCGGCCGCTCGTCGGCTGAAATCAGGGAAAGCAGCTGACTGCAGCGCCGAGCGACACCCGACACCGAGTGACAATCGACACCGAGCGACACCCGACACCGAGTGACGACCGACACCGAGCGACACCCGACACCGAGTGACGACCGACACCGAGCGACACCCGACACCGAGTGACGACCGACACCGAGCGACACCCGACACCGAGTGACGACCTACACCGAACGACACCCAGCACCGAGTGACGACCGGCACCGAGTGACGATCGACACCGACCGACACCAGACACCGAGTGACGACCTACACCGAAAGACACCCGTCACCGAGCGACAACCGACGCCGAGCAACACCCGACATCGAGTGACGACCGACACTGAGCGACATTCGTCACCGTGTGACGACCTACACCGAACGACACTCGACGCCGCGTGGCGACCGACACCGAGCGACACCAGACACCTAGCGACAATCGACAGCGAGCGGCACGCGATAGCGGGTGTAACCCGACACGGAGCGACAGCGGACACCGAGTGACGCCGACACCAAATGGCACGGACACACCCGGACACCGAGTAACAATCGACACCGAGGGACACCTGCGGCACCTGACGCCGAGCGACACCGACACCGAGCGAGACCGACACCGAGTGCTACAAGACACCGAGTGGCACCCGACTTTGAGTGACACTGACACCAAGCGACATCTAACAACAAAACACACATGTAGCATCGAGGTAGATAGCATAGTTTCACCTTTGACATCGAGGAAGTCTTGGCAAAGAGCTGCGCCTGGCAGCGAGAGACCCATGACACTGAAAGACGCCAGGCATCGCTGGACGACAGATACGGAGGACCGTACTCCACCATGCTGAATCTGGCACCGAGCGACACCTGACACCTAAAGACGATAGATACAGAGGAGCGTCCTCCACTGGGCAGACACCGAGCGACACCTGACACCGAGCGACACCGGCACTGAGTGACAAGGATGCCGAGCGACACGGACACCGAACGACACCTGACACCGAGGAGCATTGATGAACACCGAGGACTGAGGGGTTCCTCACGCATGACAGGGACTGCCACCAGACTTACTTGACACCGGGGCATCACGAAACGACGGGAACCTGGGCACGAGACATGCCAGATACCGAGCGACAACTGGAACCAGACAGGTACCTCGACCCCAAAAGCTAGCAGGAGGACACGTGTCATTCCGGAGACCGAGAAACCACGGGCGGAAAATGTTGTTGAATGTCAAAAGACGTCTTGTATCGGTGTAAGTGCGACGACACGACCGTCACCGTGTTCTCCGTGTTTGCAACAAACTTTCAAGTATAACAACCTTAGGAGCAGCATGCAACGATCAAAAACTAGCAAACTTCGCGGAAAAACTTCTGCTTCATGGACAAGGGAGAGTCATTTTTGTTTTCATTTCATGGACGTCTTGTGCTTTTGGCTAACGAAAGAAACTATTTTGACGCCATATGAGCGCACGATGCAATACCATATCAAACAAAAGTGTAGCACACAAACACCTTTTACTTTTAAGTTAGTGCATGCTAAAAAATTGACGTGAAGACTCATACATTTAGTCCCACGAGAAATCAGATCTTCTGCGCACCGAACAGAGTAACATTGACCTAGACGTATTTGGAATTTACACGATCTGTTCCTGATTTATTAGTTCTCCAGCTTCTGCTGCGTCATTGAGGGTGACGTAAGGCGGCGAGGTCAGGCATCACATATGGTTGAGGCCTTCTCAAAACCAGACGGGCCACTTCGACAACGGCTCCGACTGTAAATATCCAGTTCATTCTGGCTACTGCCTGCTCGTACATTCGATCTGCATAGCATCTCCTGTGTATCCGGTTTCTGGCCACGAGACACTGGCCCCGATAGGTGTCGTCAGCGTCGGCTGCTGAGGGGCCCACTAGCCGGAAGATATGCGACGTTCGGACCGGTTCTGCTGCAATACGCAGGTCATAGTCCGGTCAAGCACCAATCTGAAACCCAACTACGCGCAGGAATCTCTATTCCCTGCATTTTGTCACGGCTGGTGACACGTGCGCTAAAGCGTCTGCCTTCTAGACCCCGGCGCTGCTTATCATAGTTGTTTTCGGAAACGTCGCAACCCATCAGAATTGTGAAACCACGCACAAACTCCATTTCAATTCACATTTCGGCAATGAGGTGCAACTAACCATCCCATCCCGGATAGGGGGAGCAAAAGTCTCAGGTGGCACATAATTTGCAGCACGATCAAACGTGCGTCTAATTACCCATCCATTCAGTTGAACGGTAGCGATCGAAATGTTTACTGATGGTGATAAGTGGCTCGACTCATTCGACGCATTCTGGACTATTACCCGCTATGACGGGTGACGACCGGGAACTGCGGGCAGGGGTGGCGCCTCGGGTTTTGAGGGGGAGGCAATATTTCAAAAGGGGAGCCTCATAAGCACCACGGGGAGGCTTCCTGGGCAGTGTGCTATCCTCCAAAAGGGGAAGGGTGCCGAGAGCATGTGCTCCTTTATCAAACTCCTACATGCACCATGCCCAGGTAAACAAATGCTGGCATTAAGACAAAAGCCGAATGGGGCCTCCGAATTATCCAGCAAAGAGTTTCAGTAATTTTAAAACAGGGTCACCTGATGCATAGCGCCTAATCCAGAACGGGATGCTTATGATTAACGATTGGGCCTCCTTATTGCAAAATATTACGCCCCAATTCAGAACGCGGCCATCTGTTGCATGAAAGCGGCTTCCTGTTCCAGAACTGGGACCTATTGAATATAGAGGATGCCTCCTAATCTAGAACAGGGTCTCCTAGGCTATAACGAGGGCCTCACGAGCAACAAACGAGCCGCCTTAACACCACATCGAGCCTTTTGATCTAGATCATAGACTGCCTCATTAATAAAGGTGGCCTCATGCCCCAGAAAATGGGCCTCTTGGTGAAGAAAATACTACAGGTCTTCTGAGATCGATTTAGTATTCTCTAGCTCAGTTACAGGTGTCTCCTTGACACAAACTTTTATAATCTGTGGGTACTTGTAATGGCTTGTTTTGAAAAACGGAACTACCCCATTGTGGGGATGGGGGTATAGCCCATTGTCCCTTCCCAATAGCCTGTTGTCCCCTCTGCCCCCCCCCCCCCCATGCTACGCCGCCCGTGACTGCAGGTACATAAAATTGCACAATATTGCACGACAGATATAATGCATGCTCGATTACGGGTGAAATTACCAATAATCCAGGCACTTCGATGAATCGATAGCAGCGATGTTTCACTTTAATTTTGTAGGGTGATTGATGACGTGCAATCAAATCGCAAGCCTTTTCCTACATGATAGATTAGAGTGTTTTGCCTTCTTGATGTTCAAAATGTAACACCCATGCGAGCTGTGGTGCTGTCATATGGCCCAACCACTTTCATGCAGAAATCAAATCAGATGCCATTTTCGTACACGATACCAACACAAATTCGCACTGATGCTCGATAGAAACCTTTGGAGCACGTACCAGGTTAATTATTTTCCTAAGAAAAGCATGGCATAAGCAAATTTGCATACATATTTTTCGAGGTTCTAAACCGTACGTTGCTTGGCCGTAGCGTTTCAGTACATTTTCCTTCTTCGTAAAAAATGCGGAAGAATAATTGGTCTTGAGTTGTCAGCATTATTCAGCAGGTACTCTCAACATGCTCTGTCACCAATTCGACGCCCGGTTCATTATATGGGAGCTCGCATCATGTGGCAACTGCCGACCGCAGAAATTCGCTCGCCCCCAACCCGCTTCATGTTCATGCGTAATTGTTTCATATTGCAGTAGGCATGGGAGCCCTGGCGTGTCCGGAGTTCATGGTGGTGTGATAAAAAGCTCAGGAGCATTTTACGTTATCTCAACACGCCTCCACACATTAGGTGAGGTGCGTTTCTAGCCTTGAAGCCTGCATAATGCGCTCGTACATCGAGAATGCAATTCACAATATCGATCGGCACTACCGGCTTGGTTTTGTGTGATAATGATAATACAGGAACCGTATCGTCCGTAGGATTAGCTCTAGTCAGGGCCACAGCATGGGAAAAGTAATCAGCTGCTTCGATCAGCAAAAAATTAAAATTGCGAAACGTCTCAACACAGGCTGTTTGCGTTTTGAGTTTCATAATAAGCGATGCTTGCATTTCTTAGGTTGTTGCTGACGCCCCGTCCAGACGGACATGCGCAATAGCGGCTGAGTTTCTTGGAAATCCCTCCAGAATGCATAAATGCAGCGCGGCCTTTCACGTCTGTCTCCATGATCAGACTAGCGAGGCGTATGGCTTGTTGGAGAGAGTAGCGCCACGTATAGCGGGTTTAGTGTGACGCGATGGTGCAGCATAACACATAGCATCCACTTCGACTAGACGCACGCTCACCGGTAATGTCCGCTGGGATGTTGCCGAGGACGTCCGGCGCGACCAGCGCTTCGCTGTGCGCTAGATTCAGATCCAGCGCTGGTACCAGCTCCAGACTGTCTGGCAGGCACCCTGAAACGGGATTGGATGTACTCAGCTGTGTGCTTACAGGCGGTCAAGGTCGGCGCCGTCGTCGGTTCACGCACATATTCTTGGAAGGTCGAAGATACGCACTTGGTGCGCACCAGACCCATGGGGAGTGCTCAGATACCGCTGATCTGGCGTCAGGGTCAACCGAAGCTCGCCTAATTCGAAGTGCACCACTCTGCGCTTATCTCTTTCCAGTCGGCGCTTATACGACACTATTCATCTTTCGGAAAGCTGGAAGGCCTCCGCTCCCTCACCTCCGGGGTTAGCAACCCTGTCTGACGCGGCGCCCTGCTCCCCAAGACAAGTAAGAGGAGCACTCCCGAAACCATAGACCGGTGGGACAAGAGCTCCCATGGAGAAACCCAGATCCACCCGAGGCATGTCCGAGCAACGCCAGACCTATGCCCGTGCACCAACCATCTCTGACACGGATAGCTGAACACGCTTCCCTGACCACGTACCACACACACAGCAACGCGCACCGCCGACCCCTATCGTACAGTCGAAGCCCGGGAGCATGCTGGTCGGATCGGCGTGGCGTGCGGCCGTTGCCCTCGTATATTATCCCAACGACGTCACGACAACTTCTGACGTCAACATAGAGTGCCGGTTGCGCCGGCATTCTATGCTCACGCCGGCACTCTATGTTATGCATGTTGCGCTGGTACAGTGACTTCGCGACAGTACGATCTTTTTGTCGTCACGAGCCCATGATATGTCAATTCAATTCTTGGCTTATCCATGCTAACGTCCAGTGATGTCATACTTTAAACCTGATTCCTAAACAATTAAATGGCTCTTATTTTCGTGGACCGCTGCACGTTCCGGCATGATTATCAGTGACTGCTGGTAGCCAATGAGTCAAAGTGGGTGGCATAGCCTTCTCCCAGGTCAGCTCAGTCCATCATACTAGACCACACTGATGTCACAAACGTATTGGGAGAGTAACACCTGTGGGCAGCACACATCACCCACCCACGTGTTAACTGCCCTCGTTTGTTACCTGGTTATTTGAATAAGAGCCCTCTCGACCAGTAATGATCACTTCAGGGTCTATGGGATAAAGGAGACTGGATAGCGGTGGGGATGGACTGCATGCCAGCAATGATCGTTTCAGGGGCTATGGGATAAAGGAGACTGAATAGCGGTGGGGATGGACTGCATACCGGTAATGATCATTTCAGGGGCTATGGGATAAAGGAGACTGAATAGCGGTGGGGATGGACTGCATACCGGTAATGATCATTTCAGGGGCTATGGGATAAAGGAGACTGAATAGCGGTGGGGATGAATTACACACCGGTAGTGATCATTTCAGGGGCTATGGGATAAAGGAGACTGAATAGCGGTGGGGATGAACTACATACCGGTAGTGATCATTCAGGGGCTATGGGATAAAGGAGACTGGATAACGGTGCGGATAGACTTGCACGCGCCTGGGGAGCCAATCGCCGAGCCTTAGACCGCACGGGGACCCATCTGCAAGGCATGCGTTGGGCGACAATAGGATTGAATGAAAATGCCCTCTAGATTTGGCCGCAAAACATGCATCTTCATAATTCAAGAATTTAAAGCAATTCAATCATAACCCAATTTGTCTTCAACAGAAGCACAACCTAAGATACTTTTGGGGGAAGGGCTTCACTCGGCCCTGGCCTATGACCTCAACTGGGATAGACAACGGCACTCAGGCGGTCGCGCAGTCCACGGATACACATATACCTTCACTGCTGATATTCAGTGGAGGTGGGGGGGGGGGGGGGGGGGGGGGTGGGGTATCATAATCTGACCAGAAGAAATGAAAGGTGCCAAATACCCAGCACGAGTAATTAATACGTCTACAGCCCCAGTGTACCACACCCCACAGTCCGCGAAAGAAACTAAACAAAACGAATCGAACGCACCCTTCATAAACATTATCTGTTGTAACCTATCTCATCTGCGACAGGAATGCTAGTTTGAACGCACGATATATTGGTATGCGTATACGTTTATGGAACCCATATTGTAAGACGTTTTTGACACTGTTTATTCAAATGAGGGGAAGTCGTTTAGTTGTGTCACATTTGCAGCAGAATGGCTGAACTGGCTTTGTATATCCAGCTGTTCTTGCGTAAACCATATTTCCTGAACGAAAATATAATGCATCGAGTTCTTGTCTTTGATCATGAAACCAAGACGAGCTAAATTGAATAACAATTCATTTAAGCTGAACCCAACGAATCAACGGTCATTCATTAGTTAAAAAGGTTGTCTTATACCTTGATAAAAATCATTGAATTAATAAGCAGGCAGCAATAATATAGTGTGTTGAACGCTACGACACATACAAATTGAAGCCAAAATTGCGAAGCTCCGTACCGCTTGTCTTGGCAGACAATTTAATGTCTGCACAACATATGCTACCGAACATTCCCTTATTATGCGGCCGCACTACAGATATGAAAATCATGATTTATGAACTGCCAAATAACGCGTAAACAAGATTGGGGCGAACCAGAATACCGAGCAATAACACAATATTCCCGTGCTGAATTTGCGTTCATCACGATCAATACGCAAATGCATTGGGTCTATAAACATTAAGGACATTGCCTTTAACCCTGTCCGCAGCAGATAAGATTGACAGTTCGAGTGATCATGATAACAATATATGTCCACCTTCGCAGTCCGAACCGCGTAAGTCTCGCATACTGGTATTTCTGAGTTCAAGCATCGAGTTTACCAAGTTCAAGCATCGAGCTCACCAAGTTCAAGCATTGAGTTCACCAAGTTTAGGTATCAGTTCAACATCGAACTCCACCAAATGACTTAGCCTTGCGTTACAACATACTCCAAATGCCGCCAAACACACACAAGCAGTTTAAACACACATATGCCGTGTTACCACACATACATACAGAAAAGCTTCAACGCGTTGCTCAAACTGAGACATACCCCAGTCAATGACCAAACATCCTCAATATGACGCCGTGGTTCCCCGCTAAAGGAAGCTCACCGTCATTGGGTGCTGTCGTCATGGCCGCCATCTGGCGGGGCCCAGCGGGGCGACGCGCTGAGCACTCCTGCTGTTGAACTGAGCAGCAGCAGGACTAACCAAGCATAGGCCGGTCCAAGGCCGACAGCGTCCCCAGCATGCATTTGGACCATGCGATTATTTGTCTGAGGCGGACACTAGGCACAGTGCGAAGAATGGCAGATGGATCCGTGACATTTGTTGATGTCGAGTGTCTGCTGTCTGCCACCTGCGATCAACTTTATTGGTGATGTCCAGAGAGCGTTACATGCCGCAGGAACTGCACGATAGCGATAATAACACGCTCTATCTCGAATGCTCTGAAGGAAGAAGGTTGTTGTATACGCACAATTGGTCTTACATGCTTTGCGCGGGAGGTGTGGGCCATTGCTGACATCCTAAATGGGTGATACTGTAGTACGTTGAGTGGATGTCAAAATACCATCAAGCTGTGTGTCCACATTCCTGTTACAATCATGGCTAAGAGATTGAAAAGCTTCAAAAGTATATAAATATTATTTGGTGGGGTGAGTTCCGCTCGAAACATATGCGAAGATGGGGCAGTTTGAGTTTTTGGAATAGTCTGGGTCCATTCTGCAGCTCGCTGGCCCAAATGATAGCCAGGGCATCGTAACCCTTATGAGCTGCTAAAGGCTCACACATTTTGCTAATTGCTGTCTCAAGAAAAGAAAGTGTGGCAAAACCAAAGTCTGTAATGTCGCGTGTTTGGTGGCAACAAGGGATATGTCATACAAAAATGCATGCATGCATCGAAATACGAAGAATTATGCAACGCGCGTTTATAGTCTCCGTGTTAGAGGCCGATAAAACGATATACGGTTGGGATGACAAAGTCCACCGCTATTCGATGCTTCTTCAACTTTTCGGCTGACCTTGCATGAAGATACTACAATGCCGAAAACACTCAGAGATGGCAAAACTGATGAAACATAAACGGCTACGAAATGTCAGAGACAGCCCCAGGCAGGTGCAACACAGGAATAAAAGAGCAAGTTAATCTGGTCTGATTTAAAACAAGGATTTCAACGCCCAAGCGATTGTAGGAGCACATTTTTCAGTTACGTTAGTTAGTGAAAGAGCTAAACATAGTAAGGGAGTGAAGCAAAACTAAACAAGGGTGTCAACCAAAATTAAACAAGGGTTTCAAATAAAACTAAATAAGAGTGTCAGCCTGATTAATGCTGACGGTCTGTATTAAACACATGCTGCGCCGTGGTGCAACAATAAGTGCACCAGTCGCCGACTAGACTGAGATGCGTTAACACGCGCTCGAGTGGCCCGTTCGTACGGGTACATACCATTCGTACGGGTGGGGCTGAACTTCTAAGATCCCAGCAACTAAGAGAACTAGAAACACCAAATTCACGGAGCGTATTGGCCTGTATGTGAACTAGCTTATGTCAAAATTTGGGGTTCCTAGGTCATGATTTTTAGGTCAAACGAGGCCAAACTCTACACTGGTGTTTAAAGTGCCCGCAGAACCTAGATATCTGCTCCAAGCAAAAGGCACTGGTGCTCACTTAGGGTCAGTGATCTTTATTGACCTTTCGCAGGTCATAGTCCCAAACTCATGCACGACTACTTTCAGTTTTGCATTTGAATAAGCATCAAAGATCATGCTAGGCAGTATGCTCCTAAAAACCAAATGTTGGCCTGGGTCAAGCATCAAAGATCATGCTAGGCAGTATGCTCCTAAAAACCAAATGTTGGCCTGGGTCATTTTAGGTCGGTGGCCTACCCTGAGCTTCAAAAGACCATAGAAGATGCATGCCGCGGTTCCTGTTATTAATCAATTCAGAATCATGAGCACCAGAAACAGTCCAATAACGCAGTCTCCGGAGTAACAAAACAGGTTGGTTTGACCTTGGTCTGACCTGCATACCTGAGCCTAGGTCAATGGAATGTGTTCATTTGGTTATGAAGTCCAAGAAACTATCTTAGAGGTGCATGGCTTCGCCTAACACTACATTCTTGCATCAGATTAAACGATTCCCTAGAAAATGTCTTTGCTGAATCCATGGCCTGACTTTGACCCGCCGTAGGTTAGCGACCTTACAAGATACATGTTCTTTTTTTATATTCCGAACCATCCACTTTTCATTTTGCGACAGTTGCATCAAATTTGGCGAAGCTACACGGCGATGTTCGAAAACAATTCTGCAAAAACTTTCGGGGATGTCAAATTGACCCCTCACCCGCCCACGTGTTAAGCTCAATTTCCGTGTCACTAGACTCTGCCTCGATATGTTTTATTGAACGTTGTGTTGTATAACTGACAAAATATCCTAAAGCTGAAACAGCGTAAAAATCAGAAGCTCCGTAAGCACTGCATACCTATGAACAGGTATGCGGTCAGTATATGTTAGTTTTTTTGTTTGTCCCGTCTACGTTGGGCGTACCAGGTAATGTTTTTCTTTTAAGCTTCAAAAAGTTGGAAGGAGATGTGAAATCATCACGTCCCATATATCACTGATCCTGCTTATAGATATCTAACCGCAATTTTTTGGTATATATCTCTTTACAAACATGTTTTTAATCTCTGCAAGAATTTATGGCCGACAATCCATTATAAGCGC
>NW_023596136.1:44862768-44904781 GCF_011947565.3 Pollicipes pollicipes
CCGCTATCCAGTCTCCTTTATCCCATAGACCCTGAAGTGATCATTACTGGTCGAGAGGGCTCTTATTCAAATAACCAGGTAACAAACGAGGGCAGTTAACACGTGGGTGGGTGATGTGTGCTGCCCACAGGTGTTACTCTCCCAATACGTTTGTGACATCAGTGTGGTCTAGTATGATGGACTGAGCTGACCTGGGAGAAGGCTATGCCACCCACTTTGACTCATTGGCTACCAGCAGTCACTGATAATCATGCCGGAACGTGCAGCGGTCCACGAAAATAAGAGCCATTTAATTGTTTAGGAATCAGGTTTAAAGTATGACATCACTGGACGTTAGCATGGATAAGCCAAGAATTGAATTGACATATCATGGGCTCGTGACGACAAAAAGATCGTACTGTCGCGAAGTCACTGTACCAGCGCAACATGCATAACATAGAGTGCCGGCGTGAGCATAGAATGCCGGCGCAACCGGCACTCTATGTTGACGTCAGAAGTTGTCGTGACGTCGTTGGGATAATATACGAGGGCAACGGCCGCACGCCACGCCGATCCGACCAGCATGCTCCCGGGCTTCGACTGTACGATAGGGGTCGGCGGTGCGCGTTGCTGTGTGTGTGGTACGTGGTCAGGGAAGCGTGTTCAGCTATCCGTGTCAGAGATGGTTGGTGCACGGGCATAGGTCTGGCGTTGCTCGGACATGCCTCGGGTGGATCTGGGTTTCTCCATGGGAGCTCTTGTCCCACCGGTCTATGGTTTCGGGAGTGCTCCTCTTACTTGTCTTGGGGAGCAGGGCGCCGCGTCAGACAGGGTTGCTAACCCCGGAGGTGAGGGAGCGGAGGCCTTCCAGCTTTCCGAAAGATGAATAGTGTCGTATAAGCGCCGACTGGAAAGAGATAAGCGCAGAGTGGTGCACTTCGAATTAGGCGAGCTTCGGTTGACCCTGACGCCAGATCAGCGGTATCTGAGCACTCCCCATGGGTCTGGTGCGCACCAAGTGCGTATCTTCGACCTTCCAAGAATATGTGCGTGAACCGACGACGGCGCCGACCTTGACCGCCTGTAAGCACACAGCTGAGTACATCCAATCCCGTTTCAGGGTGCCTGCCAGACAGTCTGGAGCTGGTACCAGCGCTGGATCTGAATCTAGCGCACAGCGAAGCGCTGGTCGCGCCGGACGTCCTCGGCAACATCCCAGCGGACATTACCGGTGAGCGTGCGTCTAGTCGAAGTGGATGCTATGTGTTATGCTGCACCATCGCGTCACACTAAACCCGCTATACGTGGCGCTACTCTCTCCAACAAGCCATACGCCTCGCTAGTCTGATCATGGAGACAGACGTGAAAGGCCGCGCTGCATTTATGCATTCTGGAGGGATTTCCAAGAAACTCAGCCGCTATTGCGCATGTCCGTCTGGACGGGGCGTCAGCAACAACCTAAGAAATGCAAGCATCGCTTATTATGAAACTCAAAACGCAAACAGCCTGTGTTGAGACGTTTCGCAATTTTAATTTTTTGCTGATCGAAGCAGCTGATTACTTTTCCCATGCTGTGGCCCTGACTAGAGCTAATCCTACGGACGATACGGTTCCTGTATTATCATTATCACACAAAACCAAGCCGGTAGTGCCGATCGATATTGTGAATTGCATTCTCGATGTACGAGCGCATTATGCAGGCTTCAAGGCTAGAAACGCACCTCACCTAATGTGTGGAGGCGTGTTGAGATAACGTAAAATGCTCCTGAGCTTTTTATCACACCACCATGAACTCCGGACACGCCAGGGCTCCCATGCCTACTGCAATATGAAACAATTACGCATGAACATGAAGCGGGTTGGGGGCGAGCGAATTTCTGCGGTCGGCAGTTGCCACATGATGCGAGCTCCCATATAATGAACCGGGCGTCGAATTGGTGACAGAGCATGTTGAGAGTACCTGCTGAATAATGCTGACAACTCAAGACCAATTATTCTTCCGCATTTTTTACGAAGAAGGAAAATGTACTGAAACGCTACGGCCAAGCAACGTACGGTTTAGAACCTCGAAAAATATGTATGCAAATTTGCTTATGCCATGCTTTTCTTAGGAAAATAATTAACCTGGTACGTGCTCCAAAGGTTTCTATCGAGCATCAGTGCGAATTTGTGTTGGTATCGTGTACGAAAATGGCATCTGATTTGATTTCTGCATGAAAGTGGTTGGGCCATATGACAGCACCACAGCTCGCATGGGTGTTACATTTTGAACATCAAGAAGGCAAAACACTCTAATCTATCATGTAGGAAAAGGCTTGCGATTTGATTGCACGTCATCAATCACCCTACAAAATTAAAGTGAAACATCGCTGCTATCGATTCATCGAAGTGCCTGGATTATTGGTAATTTCACCCGTAATCGAGCATGCATTATATCTGTCGTGCAATATTGTGCAATTTTATGTACCTGCAGTCACGGGCGGCGTAGCATGGGGGGGGGGGGGCAGAGGGGACAACAGGCTATTGGGAAGGGACAATGGGCTATACCCCCATCCCCACAATGGGGTAGTTCCGTTTTTCAAAACAAGGCATTACAAGTACCCACAGATTATAAAAATTTGTGTCAAGGACACCTGTAACTGAGCTAGAGAATACTAAATCGATCTCAGAAGACCTATAGTATTTTCTTCACCAAGAGGCCCATTTTCTGGGGCATGAGGCCACCTTTATTAATGAGGCAGTCTATGATCTAGATCAAAAGGCTCGATGTGGTGTTAAGGAAGGCGGCCCGTTTGTTGCTCGTGAGGCCCTCGTTATAGCCTAGGAGACCCTGTTCTAGATTAGGAGGCATCCTCTATATTCAATAGGTCCCAGTTCTGGAACAGGAAGCCGCTTTCATGCAACAGATGGCCGCGTTCTGAATTGGGGCGTAATATTTTGCAATAAGGAGGCCCAATCGTTAATCATAAGCATCCCGTTCTGGATTAGGCGCTATGCATCAGGTGACCCTGTTTTAAAATTACTGAAACTCTTTGCTGGATAATTCGGAGGCCCCATTCGGCTTTTGTCTTAATGCCAGCATTTGTTTACCTGGGCATGGTGCATGTAGGAGTTTGATAAAGGAGCACATGCTCTCGGCACCCTTCCCCTTTTGGAGGATAGCACACTGCCCAGGAAGCCTCCCCGTGGTGCTTATGAGGCTCCCCTTTTGAAATATTGCCTCCCCCTCAAAACCCGAGGCGCCACCCCTGCCCGCAGTTCCCGGTCGTCACCCGTCATAGCGGGTAATAGTCCAGAATGCGTCGAATGAGTCGAGCCACTTATCACCATCAGTAAACATTTCGATCGCTACCGTTCAACTGAATGGATGGGTAATTAGACGCACGTTTGATCGTGCTGCAAATTATGTGCCACCTGAGACTTTTGCTCCCCCTATCCGGGATGGGATGGTTAGTTGCACCTCATTGCCGAAATGTGAATTGAAATGGAGTTTGTGCGTGGTTTCACAATTCTGATGGGTTGCGACGTTTCCGAAAACAACTATGATAAGCAGCGCCGGGGTCTAGAAGGCAGACGCTTTAGCGCACGTGTCACCAGCCGTGACAAAATGCAGGGAAAAGAGATTCCTGCGCGTAGTTGGGTTTCAGATTGGTGCTTGACCGGACTATGACCTGCGTATTGCAGCAGAACCGGTCCGAACGTCGCATATCTTCCGGCTAGTGGGCCCCTCAGCAGCCGACGCTGACGACACCTATCGGGGCCAGTGTCTCGTGGCCAGAAACCGGATACACAGGAGATGCTATGCAGATCGAATGTACGAGCAGGCAGTAGCCAGAATGAACTGGATATTTACAGTCGGAGCCGTTGTCGAAGTGGCCCGTCTGGTTTTGAGAAGGCCTCAACCATATGTGATGCCTGACCTCGCCGCCTTACGTCACCCTCAATGACGCAGCAGAAGCTGGAGAACTAATAAATCAGGAACAGATCGCGTAAATTCCAGATACGTCTAGGTCAATGTTACTCTGTTCGGTGCGCAGAAGATTTGATTTCTCGTGGGACTAAATGTACGAGTCTTCACGTCAATTTTTTAGCATGCACTAACTTAAAAGTAAAAGGTGTTTGTGTGCTACACTTTTGTTTGATATGGTATTGGATCGCGCGCTCATATGGCGTCAAAATAGTTTCTTTCGTTAACCAAAAGCACAAGACGTCCATGAAATGAAAACAAAAATGACTCCCTTGTCCATGAAGCAGAAGTTTTTCCGCGAAGTTTGCTAGTTTTTGAGTCGTTGCATGCTGCTCCTAGGTTGTTATACTTGAAAGTTTGTTGCACACACGGAGAACACGGTTGACGGTCGTGTCGTCGCACTACACACCGATACAAGACGTCTTTTGACATTCAACAACATTTTCCGCCCGTGGTTTCTCGGTCTCCGGAATGACACGTGTCCTCCTGCTAGCTTTCGGGGTCGAGGTACCTGTCTGGTTCCAGTTGTCGCTCGGTATCTGGCATGTCTCGTGCCCAGGCTCCCGTCGTTTCGTGATGCCCCGGTGTCAAGTAAGTCTGGTGTCAGTCCCTGTCATGCGTGAGGAACCCTCAGTCCTCGGTGTTCATCAATGCTCCTCGGTGTCAGGTGTCGTTCGGTGTCCGTGTCGCTCGGCATCCTTGTCACTCGGTGCCCGTGTCGCTCGGTGTCAGGTGTCGCTCGGTGTCTGCCCAGTGGAGGACGCTCCTCTGTATCTATCGTCTTTAGGTGTCAGGTGTCGCTCGGTGCCAGATTCAGCATGGTGGAGTACGGTCCTCCGTATCTGTCGTCCATCGATGCCTGGCGTCTCTCAGTGTCATGGGTCTCTCGCTGCCAGGCGCAGCTCTTTGCCAAGACTTCCTCGATGTCAAGGTGAAACTATGCTATCTACCTCGATGCTACATGTGTGTTTTACTGTTAGATGTCGCTTGGTGTCAGTGTCACTCAAAGTCGGGTGCCGCTCGGTGTCTTGTAGCACTCGGTGTCGGTCTCGCTCGGTGTCGGTGTCGCTCGGCGTCAGGTGCCGCAGGTGTCCCTCGTATCGATTGTTACTCGGTGTCCGGGTGTGTCCGTGCCATTTGGTGTCGGTGTCACTCGGTGTCCGCTGTCGCTCCGTGTCGGGTTACACCCGCTATCGCGTGCCGCTCGCTGTCGATTTGTCCCTAGGTGTCTGGTGTCGCTCGGTTGTCGGTCGCCACTCGGTGTCGAGTGTCGTTCGGTGTCGGTCGCCACTCGGTGACGGGTGTCGCTCAGTGTCGGTCGTCACTCGATGTCGGGTGTTGCTCGGCGTCGGTTTGTCGCTCGGTGACGGGTGTCTTTCGGTGGTAGGTCGTCACTCGGCGTCTGGTGGTCGCTCGGTGTCGGTCGTCACTCGGTGCCGGTGGTCACTCGGTGTCGGTCGTCACTCGGTGCTGGGGTGTCGTTCGGTGTAGGTCGTCACTCGGTGTCGGGTGTCGCTCGTGTCGGTCGTCGCTCGGTGTCGGGTGTCGCTCGGTGTCGGTCGTCGCTCGGTGTCGGTGTCGCTCGGTGTCGGTCGTCGCTCGGTGTCGGGTGTCGCTCGGTGTCGGTCGTCGCTCGGTGTCGGGTGTCGCTCGGTGTCGGTCGTCACTCGGTGTCGGGTGTCGCATCGGTGTCGGTCGTCACTCGGGTGTCGGGTGTTGCTCGGTGTAGGTCGTCACTCGGTGTCGGGTGTCGCTCGGTGTCGATTGTCACTCGGTGTCGGGTGTCACTCGGCGCTGCAGTCAGCTGCTTCCCCTGATTTCAGCGGACGAGCGGCCGGTGTCTGCCATCAGCAAGGAGACGTCGTCGGAGGGCGAGGGCGAGGAGAAACCTGCACCTTCTGGACACCCCGCAGGCGGAGGCGCCGGGTCCAGCAGGCGCTGCTGCACCCGGGCAGCATCCAGGTGTGTTCCCACGCGCCGCTCGTGCACCGCCGCGAACCCACCACTGGCCGGGCTGGGCCCGCCCAGCCGCCATAGAGCTGCTAGAGACAGAAGTGATAGGTCACCGAGTGGTTGGGAGATAATAGTGCGAACACGGACCTTGCATGCAACGATTTATTTTTCCAGTTTCTCTCTTAATGCTTGAGTGTAGGACATACAATTAAATGTAAACTGTCGGTGTAAAATGAAAATATCAACGTGAAATGAAAATATCAATGTAAAATGAAATTTGTATACAAAAAAGCGCAAGGTGTAACTGTAAAAGGTCTTTTTTAAGGCACTGAAGGACATCGTTTGCTCGTAAGAATGAACCGTCCTACTTCCCAGCGCGGTTCGCTGTTTATCAACCGTATTACGACTAAGCAGCCAAAAAGAAGTTGTTCGATTCAAAGCATCATGTGTTATGTTGGCCAATGCATTCCCTCAGCCAGTGGCTGTTCCGACATCTATCGTAAGGAGCCGTCCAAAAATACGCTTCTTATGGAGGGCAGGGGGTGGCTTTCATAAAGCATATAAACGAAGCGTTACTGTGAGAAGATGAGTTTTAGGCAGCGAAATGTCACGCTGAGATGCGGCTGGGAATAATGCCGATTTGTGCTTTTCATGAAGATTTTTACAGGGTGAACGATGGAGATAACGGGTCTCGCTCGGCGCACCAGTGGGTTATCTGGGCGACGATAGGTGGCCAAAATTGCGCCGTAATTTTTTGATGGCCCCTGGGGCACATGCGGAAGCATAACTGGATGTTGGATATATTAAGGCAATATGGGAATGAAATGGGGATAACGGGCTCAACTACAATTTAAATATGCGTGAACAATAACTAACAAAACCATTTAAATGCATAAAACAATTAGTAACACATTTCTGAACACTCTCCGACACACTCTACCGCTGGTTACGCTTTGCTTACGCTGGGCAAGACCCCTTCCGCCCTGCTTGCAGGTGGTGTGGTTACAGGTAGAAATGGGACGAACTCTGGGGCGAGGCCGATCGGTAAGACTGTTGGCTACTTAAAAAGGTTGTTGGGTACTTTTTAAAAATCAGCATGAAATGCAACACGCTTGAGTGTAACACGTCGCGTAACATGAGGCTGTCTGAAATATTACCCTCCTCCCCTGTTGCGCTAGGTTACGCGCCAGAAATCCTCAATCAACCCTCCACGCGTGACGTATTTTATGGACGGCCCTTAGGGACTGGTGGTGCCTCGCATGTACGACGCCATACGGACAAGGTTCTCAGGATTGTTTGGTGCGAGCTTGCGAAATTGCTGTGCGGAGCACATCTTTTGTTCTTGATACGGTGCGTAATTTTATGCATATGTTTTTACGCAACTCAGATGAAAGCTTGATTCATCGGAAATGTTTGAATCAAGTTATCTTATGTACGCCTTATGTTAATGAATAGCTCAAATATTGAACAGCACTAATGTTCCGTTTCATTCCATTAGGGCGTAACATGGACATCGATGACAAGTGTCATAGCTCATGACGGCACCCAATGCTAATTAACTTGACGACCGCTGCAGCTCATTTCATGAAACAGATATATTGCAGAGCAGCTCACTTGCTCACCGACGCGCCTGCGTGACCGTGTGATGGAACGAGTCGAATCGAATCCGATACTCACCCACCTGGCCGGCGGCCGGCGAAGCCACGGGTGACGCTGACACCCTGCTTCATCCGCAGGGCGTGGACGATGTCATTGTGCGGAGGCCGAGCTACGAGGAGATGCAGAAGGAAGCGGAGGATTGCTGCCCGTCTTGGAACTGGCCGCTTCATCCGCAACCTCTGCCTGGGCGTCAACGCGGCCGTCTGGCTCGGCGTGCTGGCGGTCTGCATCGGCTGGATCGTGGCCATGCCGCGCAAGTGCGACCCGTTCCGCAAGTGGTACCAGGGCGAGGCCATGTACGGAGATCTTCCCAGGCTCCGTTCCAGGACTCGGACGGCGACGGCGTCGGCGACCTCCGCGGCATCCAGAGCCGGCTTTAACTACGTCAAGAACCGGAGGGTCAACACGATCGTGCTGACGTCCATGTTCGAGACGCCGGGCTTTCCGGAGGACGTCGGCAAGGTGTCCAGCTTCACCAGGGTTGACCCGAAGTTGGGCACTGCTGGCGACTTCCTGAACCTCGTTTCGGACGCTCACGCCATGGACCCTGCACGTGGTGGTGGCGCTTGACCCCGTGCCGCTACTCGACAACTCGCCTGGCGCTGACATGACGATGGTGCCGACCAACCTGACCCAGTCGCAGGAGAAGGCCACCTACCCGGAGCTTGTGCACGTGCTGGAGCACTGGCTGCAGCATGGCGTGGACGGCTTCATACTGCTGACCTGGAGACGGTGGTGAACAGCGTGGACGTGGAGGCGCTGGCGCAGGATGTCCGCAATCTGCTGGATCGCTACACGGTCGGCATGGAGGACCGCATCCTGATCGTGCCAATCGAGCTGCTGAAGGCGCTGAAGGACCACGACCGACATAACGCCACCAAGGTGCTCCACCGGATCGACCTGCTGGACTGCCAGCTGCACATCCAGGACCAGAGTCCGCAGGAGATCGCCGACCAAATCAGCGAGGTAAGCCGCTGCCCAAATGACTATAATATATCGTGGTGCCGGTAATAGTAATATGGATTTCGCCGAAGTGGGCTGCGGGAGAAAGTCCGCGCTCTGTTTTGACACCGCGACTCGGGATGTCTCATGTACACCTGTGTACAAAAGACCTGTGTACATACTCGTGATGTCTTATGTACACCCGTGTACATAAGACCTGTGCATATACTCGGCATCTCTCATGTACACCCATGTACAAATACCTGTGCACATACTCGGGATGTCTTATGTACATCTGTGTGCATATGACCTGTGCACATACTCGGGATGGCTTATGTACACCTGTATACATAAGACCTGTGTACATAATCGGGATGTCTTATGTACAGTTGTGTACATAAAACCTGTGCACATACTCGGGATGTCTTATGTACACCTGTATACATAATACCTGTGCACATACTCGGGATGTCTTATGTATACCTGTATACATAAGACCTGTGTACATACTCGGGATGTCTTATGTGCACATCTTGTGCCTAGAGCAATGACCAGCTGGACAACCACGCCACGCGGTGACCTGGCACGGTGTGTCACATGACACGTGCGACCGTGACGTGATCCGTCAGTGACATGGTCTGACCGCTTGGGCCGGTCGGGGCGGCACCTCACGCCAGACGCCGGTCAGCCGTCCCAGCCGGCTGCCGCGTGGGCGGAGCCAGTCAGAGTCCGCGGCTCCGCTTGGGGTGCTGCCAGATCTTCATGTACTGCTATCAGCACTCTGCTGAAACGAACACTCGGCGTTTAGAATGCGAACATTTATGTAAATGAATGCTCAAATCTGCGATGACATCATCCTTGTGACATGATGCCGGCAAAGAGAATACTCCGTTGCACCGTTGCCGTATGCCGCACGCCCCGCGCCGCCAGCCGTGACCTGCCCTGCGCGCCGTCAGATCATGTCGTGGGACGAGTCGTCGGACACGCCCTGGTTCAACTGGCGGCTGGCGTCCGCGGACATGACTCGCCTCTCGCGCCGGCTGGGCCGCAACCACACGGTGGGCGCCACCGTGCTGCAGAGCCTGCTGCCCGGCACGGTCACGTTGCTGTACGGCGACGAGGTCTGCCTGATGGAGGCCGAGCCGCAGGAGAACCAGGTGAGGGATCGAGCCGCGGCAGAACCAGGTGAGGGATCGAGCCGCAGGAGAACCAGGTGAGGGATCGAGCCGCAGGAGGACCAGGTGAGGGATCGAGCCGCAGGAGAACCAGGTGAGGGATCGAGCCGCAGGAGGACCAGGTGAGGGATCGAGCCGCAGGAGGCCAGGTGGAGGAGATCGAGCCGCAGGAGGACAGGTGAGGGATCGAGCCGCAGGAGAACCAGGTGAGGGATCGAGCCGCAGGAGAACCAGTGAGGGATCGAGCCGCAGGAGAACCAGGTGAGGTATCGAGCCGCAGGAGGACCAGGTGAGGTATCGAGCCGCAGGAGGACCAGGTGAGGTATCGAGCCGCAGGAGAACCAGGTGAGGGATCGAGCCGCAGGAGAACCAGGTGAGGGATCGAGCCGCAGGAGAACCAGGTGAGGGATCGAGCCGCAGGAGAACCAGGTGAGGTATCGAGCCGCAGGAGGACCAGGTGAGGTATCGAGCCGCAGGAGGACCAGGTGAGGTATCGAGCCGCAGGAGAACCAGGTGAGGGATCGAGCCGCAGGAGAATCAAGCGAGGGATCGAGCCGCAGGAGAACCAGGTGAGGTATCGAGCCGCAGGAGGACCAGGTGAGGTATCGAGCCGCAGGAGAACCAGGATCGAGCGGCAGGAGAACCATGTGAGGGATCGAGCTGCGGCAGAATCAGGTGAGGGGTCGAGCTGCAGGAAAACCAGGTGAGGGATCGAACTGCAAGAGAACCAGGTGAGGGATTGAGCCGCAGCAGAACCAGGTGAGGGATCGAGCCGCAGCAGAACCAGGTGAGGGATCGAGCCGCGGGAGAACCAGGAGAAGGATCGAGCTGCAGGAGAACCAGGCGAGCCGTCGAGCCGCGAGAGAACCAGGCTGGGCCAGAGGGCAATCCGCAAAGCAAGAAGAGATACAGGTGCGGGAGAGCAAGGGGAGGGCGATTAACAGAACAATGTGAGAGGCCGAGACGCACAGTGGGATGGTGCTTATACCTAGACATATTTTGGAACCTTGCATCTGCTGCAGTCGTCAGCTGGAAATGGCTAGCGTTGGCTTGGTGTTGTTGACCGTCCTTCGGCAGACGCTGCCCGGGCTGGACATCATGCCCTGGTCGGATGACGTCATGGCCTGGTCGGATGACGTCATCATGGCCCAGCCCTGGCTTGATGTTGGCGCCCCTCCTTCGGCAGACGCTGCCCGGCCTGGGCATCATGCCCTGGTCGGATGACGTCACGTCGGCCGACTTCTCGCTGAGCTGGCGGCTGCCGTGGCGACCGCTGCCGGCAGACCACGCCCTCTTCAACGCCGCCAGCCAGCAGAACATCACCGTGCAGTCGGTCCGGCTGGCCCTGGGCGTGCACCGCTCGGCCGTGCCCGTCTACGTCAACGGCATATTCAACTCGATCGGAGACTTCAACCCACGCCGCTCGTCCAACCTCAAGGTGAGTTCCCCACAGGGGGATGGGCGCACCGAGGAGGCCGTGTAATGGCGCGGCTTCCTAGCCCAGCTGGCCGTCGCGCCCGTGTTAGTAACCAGTCCCGCATCACTACGGCGCGTGTTGACGTCTCTAAGCTTCGCGTAGTCATTGACCGTCACTGCGGTATCGTCGTTGGTTGGTTTCATTCTGTAGTTTTCTACGCCGTGCTGCCGTCATTGATACTGATCACCTGGCTGTCTGGGGTTTAAATGGAGATCGTTTACGGGGTGGCCTGGCTGTCCAACGGGGCTGAGCTTGCGGCGCTGTCCGCCAGGTGCGCTACGTGGACGAGGCGGTGATCGTGCTGGACCGGTTCTACCCGCGCCAGCCGCGCTGGTGCGCCATCTTCAACACGGCCGAGCGGCCGGTGACACGGGACCTCAGCCACATCTTCTTCCGCGGCCTCGTCATGGCCAGCTCCACCGGCGACAAGCAGGGCTTCATCCGCTTCAAGGAGCTGCGCCTGGAGGCCGGCGAGGGCCTGCTGGTCAAGCTGGACCGCTGAGCGCCGCCGGGGGTCAACGGCGTGGGGAACCGAGCGCCGGCGCCGCCGGTCTGGCGGACAGGCCGGCCGCCGGCCACCTGCGGCTGGCGAGCAGCGCGGCCGCGTCTGTTCGCAGACGTGGGAGGCCTGGCGTCGAAGGCACCAGGCCTTTCCCTCCCCAAGAAGGCCTAACCCACCGAATCGATGGGCGCGCGTGTGATCACGTTTCGAGCCGTTCACCTTTGCTGAGTGTGCGTGTGTGTGTGTGGCTTGCGTACAGCGGGAAGCGACATGGAGCGCATAGCGCCAGCAGAACATTCGCCATCGGCGCGCACTTGACTAGTCATGCCCACCGAGTTGGCGCCTGGCGCCCAAGCAGCACGGTATTGTTAGAACATCTTGTTTATTCTCGCATGTTGACGTTACATAACAAGCACGGCTCGCCAAGCCGGATACCAATACATCGGGTTTGCCTGGGCACCAGTGGGCGGCACCTCACACATGACGTTGGCAGGATTCCGCGAAACAGTCAATACCTGACACTCGCCTGCCATGACAGCGGCAGAGGTTAGAGCTATCACGACCCTGCACCGTATTTGATTAGACTTCTGTCCGACCAGACACTATCACTTCTCTTCTCGGGCCCAGGCAGGGGCCTCTTGGGCCCAGGGTCAACCGCGCCGGACCCCGTCGCAGTGACCTCTATCACACGGTTCTGCCGGCTCAGCTGGACTTGAGCCGCGAGATCAGAAGCTAGCATTCCGCGCCGGCCTCGAAACAGGGGCCATCGAAACCGAACAATGCCGGCATTCGTTCCCGAGTGCCTGAGACCCGTCACACGCGGCGTTAATCACATGGGGACTGCAGCGCGGAGAGACGCTCCTTCGGGGTATTACGAGCCGAGGCGCTTAATAGTAAGGACACCATAACACACTGAGACGATGACGAGACAGGGATGATGTGCGATCGATTTCACTCTGCCCCACACACTTGCGCACGGTGCGTGAATGACGGACGGCACGTGCGATAAATCAACAGTACGAGTCTGACTATATATCCTGTGCGCAACACGACCATTACTCACAGGGTCCGTACTCCCAGGAATGATATTCAGAAGGGGCAGACACACCACGTGCACATGACTGACAGTGTCCCTGGTCCAAGGGGCGCCCAAGAACACGGAGGGAGGGGGTACTGCCCACACACCCAGTATTCACAGCTAGATTATGGAACACGAGATAAAGTATACAACGGGCTGTTCTGCCGGGCGTGTACGGTAATGCACGCGAAAAATGATCGTCTATAAATCACATGCTACCCATGACGCATGCTCGCAACTTGAAACGAGCCGCATCTTATTGGCGTGGAACCGACAAATATTCTTCCAAGATTTCCACCCTGCTCCATTGTCTCTCAAAGACGTGTCTAAGGGGCAACATGTCCCCTGCGTCCAGCTTCGTTTAACGTTCAACGTTTTCCCCAGCAACATTAAATGCAGGGACAGAACCTAACGCTGCGTTCGAGATTGCAATCCAAGAAGACAGGAACGAAACCTTCTATCTCACAATTTACAAGAGGTCCGGCCAGTCAGTAACATTGACAGGTGACTAAACACCACCTGGACTTCAGTCCGTATAATATCAGCCGTTTTTTCCATCACTCGCACCTACAGAGGGCGCCAGTCCAGGCTCAGGACTGCGGAATGCCACAGCTGCCGTGCCACGCACAAGTCCAGGCTCGGCACTGCGGAATGCCACAGCTGCCGTGCCACGCACAAGTCCACCAGCTGCCGTGCACAGCGGAGGGGTCGGCTCAGCCGGCCCGGCGGAGGACGCGTCACGAGTCCGGTGCGAGGGTCAGACGGGCGGTCCCAGCGGAGCGAGGAGCGGCCAGCAGGTCACAGCAGCTGCAGACCCAGGGCGGTCCCAGCGGAGCGAGGAGCGGCCAGCAGGCCACAGCAGCTGCAGACCCAGGGCGGTCCCAGAGGAGCGAGGAGCGGCCAGCACGCCACAGCAGCTGCAGACTGAGGCCAGCTCCACAGGAACGACGAGCGGCCAGCACGTCACAGCAGCTGCAGACCGAGCACACGGAGACAGGACAGACACACGGTGGGTGACCGGTCAGACAGCGGAGCCCGGGCGGGACAGACAAGCGTCCCCCGCCGACACGGCAGCGGGCACCGGCAGGCACCATCCTCGTCCCCCGGCCGCCCGCGTCTCTGGAGCGCCGCCTCGGCCGCCGCCGCCGCCGCCGCGGCGGCGCATCACGACCGCAGCTCGCCGAACTCTCGCCCAAACTTGACGTACTGCGCCAGCGCCTGCTCGTCCACCGAGCGTCTGATCCGCCGCAGTGAGTCGGTGAAGTCGTCGAGGCTGATGTGGCGCAGCTTTTTGGGGTCGATTCGCTTCACCTCCTCCTGGTCCATCTCTGTTGGAGGCGGGCCGGCACAGGTCAGGACCGGGTCGGCCGACGGCCGCTGCAGGAGCACCGCACACCTGACACTGGCACGGGGACGTTACGGCCAGGGCGCTCTGGTAACACCACCCCACTGCTCACAAGACTCAGCCACGGGCTGGCAACAGCTGTGGTCACGGGATGACGAGAATGCCGGGAAACTTCAGGAATGCCGCATACGTGTCTGCTGGCGACAAAATCAAACACAATTTCAGACTTTGTTTTAAAATAAAGCATATACATATCTCCCTACACATTTCGTCCACTCCCTTCAAATCGCCACAAGCTGCCAACGCAATCGATAATGATATCGCCGATGATATCGGTGGCAGCGGCGGCGGGGCGGCCGGGGGACTATCGGTGCGCCACTCGCCTCTGATGGGGCCGAGCGCGGCGTCGCGAGCCAGCGCGGCGATGTCGCTGGCCGAATAGCCCTCCGTCTGCCGGCCCAGCGTCTGCAGCTGGCGCGCCGACAGCGGCTGGCCGTGCGCCGACAGCAGCCGGCCCAGCAGCGCCACGCGCGCCGCCTCGTCCGGCAGCGGGATGTAGATCCGCTTGGGGAAGCGGCGCAGCACGGCCGTGTCCAGCTCCTGCGGCCTGTCGGCGGACGGCAGGGCCCGGTCACGGCCCGCCCACACAGCCGCACACGGCCGGCCGGCCCGGCGGCGGGCCGACGCGCCCAACTGCCCGACCCGCCAACTGATGCGTGGTAACAACGTCTCCAATTACTCTGATTAAATACTGCACAATCCACAACCAACAAGGCTTAACATCAAGCCATAGCCTTCCATTGCGACAGCAGCCATGAGGTATAAGCCGAGTGCCCGGCAGCGCCACGGCCGCGCTCGGTGTTTCCACGTGCCTGTTTGTGGCGGCCAGCACGAGTATCTTCTCGTCAGGAGAGGTGGCCAGCCCGTCAAACTGGCAGAGGAACTCCGTCTTGAGCCGGCGCGAAGCGTCGTGCTCGCCCTCCCGCCGCTCGGACAGCAGTGAGTCCACCTCGTCCATGAAGATGATGGACGGCTGGAGCACGGCGCGGGGTTAGAGGCAGGAGCGTGGGCAGCCCCCCGCGGCTGCCGAGATGGCTCCCGCGGTCACCCCGACAGCACGCCGCGCGGGCAGCTCCCAGCCCCGCCGGCGTCACACGGGCGGCTCCCGAGTCCCGCCACTGTCGCATAAGTCAGGCCGCCAGCTCCAGCCCCCCCCCCCCCTCCCCCTCACGCAGAGGCATCCGGTCCCGCCGCTGTCCTCGCACGAATGCGACGCTCCTTCCAGCGCCGTTTCGCAGATCGCCGCTCCCACTGCTGTCCCACCAACGACCTCAGTCCCTGCCCTATCGTAAGGCCGGGCCTTCCCCACCAACAGCGGTGGCAGCGGCCGGACCTGACTCCCAGCGGCCCCTCACGATCGCAGCCCTGAGTCCCGCCACAGTAGCAGAGCCGCAGCCCTCGCACCCACCCCAGCCGCCACCGCACCTGCAGCTGCTTGGCGATGGCGAACAGCGCCCGCACCAGCTTCTCGCCCTCGCCATGCCACTTGCTGGTCAGGCTGGAGGCGCTGATGGAGAAGAAGGTGACGGACGCCTCGTTGGCCAGCGCCCGGGCCAGCATCGTCTTCCCGTTGCCTGAGAAAGTGGCACAGCAATATGCACCAACACGGCCAGCGGAGATCCTGACCTGCTGAGATACTGACACACTGACCTACGGGACCACGACTGCGATACTCCTGGCTCGGAACGTGAACATTTGGGGAACGGCTTTTCCTGTCAATATAATATGCCAGCATGTGATTGATGAGGTCACAGCAAAAAAGAATGTTAATGGAAAGCTATTCAGGATATGCTTGAACTAGACGAAGCCAATTTATCAACGATCGATCAACCTTACCTTGAATATCCCCGTCCCTCTCAGGAATCGACAGACCTGGCCACGCAAGGGGACACAGACCCCGACCAGGGACCCACCCACGAGTCGGACAAGGGTCTCACGGGGGCCACCGTGGCCGGCCTGGCTCCCACGCGGCGGGTGACTGTGCCTGTCTCGGGCCATTCCGTCCGAGCCGGCTGGCGCCCGAGGCCACAGAGTCTACCAGGCTGGCGTCAGGGACTGGCCGCCAGCGACTGGTCGCCAGGGGCTGACTGTCAGGGGCCGGCCGTCAGGGGCTAACCGTCGGGGCCGGCCGTCAGGGGATAACCGCCAGCCCGCCGGTCACCACCGCGTCTCACCTGGCGGTCCGAACAGCAGCAGCCCGCGGGCCGGCGCGCGCAGACCGGTGAACAGCTCGGGCCGCACCGATGGCAGGATCACCAGCTCGTGCAGCGCCCGCTTCGCCGACTGTCAACAGGGAAACACTGTCAGCCGACCGGCGCCGGCCATCCGCCGCCGTGGTCAGTCAGCAAACGACGCGGATTCGTCCATCGGTGAAGACAAGTCAGGACGATCGTCAGTTAAGATGGGGCACGTTGGCCTCAGCCGGAGCGGCGAGGCTAGAAGGTTGTCAACGAGCTTCAACGAAACATACTGCCATCAACTGTCGGCTCAGGCAAGACCAGAATAATCACCCGGCCATCAACTGGGCCAAACCAGACATCAACCATCCGATCTAAGTACGGTAAGGCTGCATGCATTGATTGACGCCGACTCAGATGGTTTGAGACGGCATGGCCATTGATGGCGAATCCGATCATTGATCACCGGGCTCAGGGCCCCACCCAGCGGACCGGGACGGCACATCCGCCGGCCGATCCCCGCCACGACCGTTGGTATCGATGTTTCTCGACATGCCACGACCTGCCGTCAGTGAATGAGCGAACGTAACCTGCAGGGCCATGTCGACAATACCGACCATGCTCAGCCCACTGTACCCTCGACGGCCCTGTCTACTACACCGAGCCTGCTCTGCACCCTGCACGGCCCTGTCGTCTATACGGAGCCCAGCGCACGGCCGGCCGCCCACCTCGTTGCCGGCCATGTCGTCGAGCGTCACCACCGGGCCGGCGTCGATGATCTCGTCCAGGATGACCTGGGCCAGCTTGGGGTCGACGCCCTTGAGGCCGGACGTCGAGGTGGGCCGCCGCGCGGTACCCGGCGCCGCGCGGGCCGGACCAGGCGCAGACGGCGAGGCGCGCTGTTGACACGGACAGTCGCCGCTGTAGCCGTCAATACGACCGGCGCCAGGTGGGCAGGACGCGGCAGACGCTCCGCTGCCGGCGCAGGGCGCAGCGGGCTGCGCCAACAGCAGTATCGGCTGCCGCGCACGACCATCTGCTGGCGACTTACACCAACGACGCAGGTAGCTGTCCTCGCAACGGCGCCGACTTTCGCCAGCGGTTCGGAGGCGCTGATAGCCAGAGATATCTAAGATGAGCCTTAGTTAATCGCAATGTCCAAAAACCACGCAAGAAGAATTCTGTGTGGAATGATCACAGCAGATGTGGTTACCATATATCCACAGATCTCACACTGATGACATGCCTGCCGAAGCCCGATGACTGGGAATATTTATGTAGGTCCGTTCGGCCCCTCCGTTCGAACCTCCGTGAGGAACAATACATACCCTTCCGGGCAGCGGTCGGGCGGACGGGACGGACGGCGACACCTTTCGGCGACCCGCAGCAGCTGGCTTTCCGCCGCCAGATGTCAGAGTAGTCGGTCGTCGTGAAGGTACCGATCCCGGCGTTATCTTCCTCGCAGAACTTACAGGCTCTGCAGTCCGCGGCAGTGCAGAAACAAAGAAAACAGTAGATCATTGCGCATAAATTTTCTCTTTGTACACCATTCATCCGAGAAAAAGTTACGTGTCAACGGGTTGCTTTTCGGGAGGCGTCGCAAATAGGAGGCACTTTTTACATGAGGCAAAAATCAACGTTTTGAAACGAAAATTAAATATTTTGTTGATAATCTATATCCCCGTATTATACCACATCACACTCACGCATGCACGCACGCACACACCCAAGCACGCATGCACGCACGTATGCACGCACGTACACGCACTAATACACATGTGCATGCCATACAATAAATGTGCATCTGCGAGCAACCACATGCCGCTGGCATGCCTGTGTCAGACAGCACACATCGCAAGCAACAACAGGTCACATTCAGCACGATGCAGGCCGTCAGCAGTGTGGCCCGAGTCGGCCGTCAGCAGTGTGGCCCGAGTCGACCGTCGGCAGTGTGGCCCGAGTCGGCCGTCAGCAGTGCGGACTGTCCCCTCCCCCCTGGCCAGCGGTCAGCGCCGGCAGCGTACCGTCGGGCGCGGCCGGGCTGGACTGGCGTGGCGCCGGGCCACCGCCGCCGCCGCCGCCGCCGGTGCGCCGGGCCGCGGCCGGACGCCGCGCCGCCGCGCTCGCCGCCGGCTCCACGTGGCGCCCCTCCAGCGTCAGCATGCGCTCTGATTGGCGGACAGGGGCGGACCGGAGCCGCGGTCAGCGAAGGAGGCAAACCAGCGAAGGAGGCGGACTGGCAAGGGAGGCTCACTCGCGACGGCCGGGCGTGCCGTGCAGGTTTGAGGCGCTTCATTAGAGCGGAGGGCAGCAGGACATACGACTTACCGTCGGTGCTCGACAGGTGACGCTCTGCAAGTGATCCGCGCGTCAGTGGTGATAAGGAAGTGCATGCATTCCATGACATTCAATGGAGCATTTAACTGCATGTAAGCGCAGGATTGACGGGTCCATGATGGTAAACCAACGAGACGCGGCCGGATCAGATGATACAGCAGGGTTTTCACCTATCGAACATTCACCGCGAGATACCCAACATTCATCTCCGAAAAACCGCAGATATCTGGCCCTACACGCACCACCACTACCACTACCACTAAGAGCCGTGGAATGACCCGCACCGCCGAACTCTGCCTCCTCAGGAACCGCACTCCCGCCGCCGTCACGACACAGCGCTGACGGCTGGTTTCCACCGCTGGCGGTAGACCGGCGCCCAACTCACCGAGGAAGCCCAGCCGGTCGGAAGCCACGGCTAGGTTGGTCTGCATCTTGGCCTGGAGGCGCTGGGCGCGACGGCGGTCCTCGCCGCGACCCGAGCAGTCCACCGCGATGCCCCGCTCCAGCTCCGCGATACCCAGACGGTACAGCTGCACCGCCTCCGCGCGGTTGCCTGCCAAAAGGCCAGCAACTTTGGTTGCCAGCGCCAAACCCCAGCCATGACACCAGATGCACAAGCCTGACTATGTCCAATGGGAAGGCGATATGGCTGCTGTTTGCTGCTCCACACGGGGCATTGTTATGCACACATGCGTGTGGATCACAGCAGGGAATCCCAATTCTTTAAGAAAATTGCAAAATAGATTCTGAAAAAGTCCTTCAGCCAAATTTCCAAGATTCTGGCTTTCACAGGATTACTTTTTTATAAATTTGATCCAAACCCTTTGAATGGGTGGATTTCTGGGATCAGAGCTAACGCTTAGCAGTGCTTGTGTGAGCCCTGAGCCCCACCATCCGATCGCGCAATCCCAGGCAACGGCATAATTTGGTGGCGAAAGTTTAACGTGCCGCAATGCTCGGCACGCTCCGTCCTGCCCTCTGACGTCACCTGACCTTAAGCGCGGCCGCTGCCACCGGCCGCAGGGCATACCTGTCAAGGGCAAATAGCGAGCGCCCTAAAGCGATTCGAACCCACCCCGCCACGGGTGGGTGGATCGGAAGGCAGGCGCCCTAATCAACTGAACCACCGGGACGGACCCTGAACCACCGGGACGGACTACTTAACCACCTTCTCTAAAAGATCCTATGTGCAGTAAACCTGTTGGCAAAACACGCAACAGCATCTTGGACTCCACACGCCGCACTTTCGAAGCAAAAAGGAACTGGATCCAGGATTCAAGGGTAAGGTCAGCACGCAGGTTCCAAACTCACAGTACTTGGCACACAAGTCAGGCAGCAGTCTAGACTACATCACTCATGAAAATCTTGAATCTTGCTTGCTAATGTCAGCCTTTATATAGTTCCAAATCATCTGGATTGGATTGTAGTAAAGGCGCAAACCTACGAGTATCGCCCTCATGTAGGGTGTGCCTAATCTCACATCTCAGTGTTGTTCTACTGATGCTGCCCCATGTGCTGTCACAAGCTACACTGCCACTTGTGCCTATCCTTACCCAGGGCACTTCATTTCCTCAACTGGAGAGCAATGTTTGCATGGAGAAAATTCAGAAAGTCGCCATCTTTCATCCTCAAGTCAAACTGCTTCTCCTTACAAGTTTGACAAAAGCTAACATAAGGCCTATGTGGTATGCCAAGTATCTGTGATCCACGGATAGTCTGGGCCCCGTGGTCCGAACGAGTTCGGTCTGGTGTGCAGTGCAAAGATAAGCTGAAAACATGATGAGGTCAAATACCCCACCCAAAGGCAAAAGGCTTAAGTGTTGTGTTAACTAATGCCTCTTAGGCTTTTTTGCCTTTTGATGGCAGAAATGTCATTCAGACTGATCATAGAATAAACATACATGGGCATGGAGCAGCAAAATCAAAATGCAGGAGAGAACTTTGCAAAATGGTAAAACAAGAACAAGCAAAATAAAGAAGAAAGGGCAGTCTGTTGATATTGTCCAGGTGATCTTTATGCTACACTAGTACAGCCAGATACATTAGGCAGCCCATACCAATGGGGTTGATCAATACACTGGAAAGATGCTTCCATGAGAGTGGGACAGGCAGTCTTCAGGATGTAGGCTTTCCGCAGTGATTCAATAGTCAGATTGCTTGAAAATTGTTTGGCTTTAAGTATGGTCAAGCTAGGTAATTCCAGTATACAATAGTGATAGATTCACAATGCTTTACAGTTTTGGCAATTGTCATGTCAGCCTGGAGATGTGTATGTGTGTGGCTGGGGGCTCTTCTGCACAAACCACTTTGGCCATTGTCCAATAATTACCATGAGCCTTAGATCACAAAATTATAAGCTTCATAGTGTTGATCTCAATTTAAAATGCACTACCCTTAACTGTCACAGAGCCATATTTTGCTGAAAGGAAGCCCTAATTGGGAAAGGTAGCCATGTCAGGTATGAGACACCACTATGTTACTGTAGCTGGTGGTAGGTGCCTTGTTTTGAACCTGGGGGAACCACTTTAGGCTCAGGATCTCATTGCTATGCTCCCAGGGTCTGGTTTTGATGTTTTAAAAGCCAAGTAATCTTAACATGCCAAACAAGACAGGGATCTTTCTTTCCAGGCTTGCTCAAGCCCTTTCAGGGGGCAGGGCACATGGCTTCAGAAGCCCCTTTCAGGGGGCAAGGCACATGGCTTCAGAAGCCCCTTTCAGGGGGCAGGGCACATGGCTTCAGAAGCCCCTTTCAGGGGCCAGGGCACGTGGCTTCAGAAGCCCCTTTCCATTGGCTACACCATCAAACGTCATGTTATTGAAATGCCTGTTTCCCAGAAATGTACTTTACAACTTACATTAAGTGAACCTGCATATGTTTGATGAGTGGTTTATTGCGTGAATAGTTGAAGCCACTCATCATATCTTATTTACATGCATACCAACCACTGCAAAGGTTTTTGCCTAAATTGACAAAAACTAGTTCTGCACAAGTCACCTTGTTTAAAGAGAAAACACTGCCATTAATCAGAAAACAGGCATATTGTATCATCTTATCTCCACAAATCATAATTATGATCATATAGTGACAATGGTGAACAGACATGCACATAGTGTATAGACATTGTAAATAGTATTCAAAGTATCAAACATGATATAAGGTACATGATCCCTCTGCTCAAATGCCTGACATCATGGCATACAAAGCTATACAGGCTGTACAGACAGATGTAGATGTGTGATGTGATGTGTGCACCTGCAATTGGTTAAGGTATTTGGGCATTGCACTGCATGGTACTATTTGGCATACACCTTGTAGTAAATATTGCATATTCTGTTGAGGTTACATTTTTCAAATGATTCCTCTCATCACCATGACATCAAACAAATGGATGATGGGAGTGTCAAAACTGATCATGTCAATACTGGTGCCCCATGGGCAAGTAGGCATAGTTTGGGTGTTCATTGTTCAATCAAAATGCTACATATAATATGTGTATTGTCCTCATGATTGGAATCTGGGCCTTGTGCCCCAACTGCTGTTACATTAAGAAATGTTATTTTTTGCTAGCACAGTCTCATGCCCAGATGACCAGCCAGGAGGTGATCATTCAAGTACAAATAGACAATCAGCCAAAAGCTATCAACATTTTCATCTCTCATAACTGAGAAAAATTAACATCACCTGGTGTGCCATGGCCAATTACTGCAGTGATGGTGTAAGTTAGTTTAAGAGCACAGGGTGGTAGGTGCAAGGGAAACCATAGGAGTACTAATCCTATCTTAACATAATAGCCAGCTGGGCTGGGTGCCTGCCTTCTAACCCACTCACCCATGGCAGGGTGGGTCCAAGTTGCTTTGACTGCTAATTATTGTTCTTCACGGCCATGGGACATGACTATCAGTAGCAGCAAAGATCAAGTCATATCAGAGGAGAAGGCAGGATGGACCATGCTTTACCATGTACCTTACCATGCTTTACCATGTACCTTACCATGCTTTACCATGACCATGTTAACCTTAGAATGCTAAATTCCACTTTTGACCTGTATTTTGATGATTGCATGGTAGGGTCCTGTCTCACATAACAAGCACCACTTAATGTGAGTCCTGACCTTAGAAATACATCCAATCAAAAGGTTCATATTCAATCTTAAGTAAAATAGATGCAGGAGGAGGTGTAGAAACAGGGTAAGGGCTAAGTTAGGTTAGACTGAGCTAGGTTAGGTCACTCCTATAATCTACTTATTTGATTTCCCAGTGACACCATAAATAATTTGAAAGGCAACCTCAAATGCACATCCACTTCATCCTTATCATTGATTTCCCTGAACTGCTAGGTGGTAGCTGCTTGCAGTGGCTGCATGGTATCAATCATGAATGTCATTTTTTGCCTCTCATATTGAACATAGCAGATAACACATGTAACCTGTTTCCTTCATTCAGTAGTTATTTCACTACATCCCAAATTTACCTTATAGGGAATAATCTTAACCATAACCTGCATGTCCATCACAAAAACTATACTAGTATATGATGATTACTGCAATATACTGCACCCTAACAATATATAGTGCTTTGGCCACATGGTTTTTTAACATGTCAGGGGTAGCAGCAATATTCTGGCAATAGCTTCAGCACATGTGTACTGTAAATATGTGACTTTAAGCTTTTGTGCACAGTAACCACCAAGCTTAGAACATGACAGCCATGTTGCCAGGAATCATAATAATGAAAGCATAATTTGTTGCCAAACTTTACAACAAAAAAATGAGGCACAAGTGACTTCAAATTTCAGTGATATTCAGCCTGGCATGTGTTCTGCATAGATAAGCACAGGGTTCAGCACACACATGTCACATAGATATCTGGAGCAAAGGATGGATTCCTTGCTGATTGGTACCGTGGTACCTGGTTATCAGCATCCTAAAAATATTAAATGATCATAACTTCTGCACAACGTGTGAGCTACCAGATATTGACTACAGCACCTACCAGTCTTATTTTCTTCATCAAGCTTCAATGCCCGTCCAATCAATTCAAATGCCCTTTTGCTATGCAGCTTCTGTTTGGCCAGCTGCGGCTCAGTAAAGCCTGCGTCAGATAGGTAATTTGCATTGTCCATGCCAAAGGACAGGTGGAAAATTTAATCCCATAGAAATGAGGAGCACAGAGCAGCCAGAAGTAGCTACAACAATAATGTGACCCGTGCGAGAAACAAGAACAGACAGCCAACGGACATCGCAACGCACTCGGGGACTCTCCCCCAACGAATCCGTGTTGCGGCCAAGAACCCCCACCCCCATCCAAGAGGGGTAAAACCGTCCGGTGATTCTCGCTTCATCTTCGCCAAACGGTAGTATGACGTCACTGATCTACGCGACCTTGAGGCGCGCGGGGCCGCGGGGTGCTGGACGTAATGCTTAGGGGCAACCGGAGCATGCCAATATTAAAGCAATGATATGGAGTGAAAACAATTATTGGGCAATGAAGTGAAACAAAAAATGGAATGAAATTAAACTTGTAAGCGATGAAGTGAAACAAAAATGAAATCGAAAGAATGAAATGACAATGCAAAATGAAACTGCCGTGCATGAAAAAGCCATCCATGGAAAGTGCACATGCCCAGCAAGCCGATGACATCTAATTTGATGTGGAGCATGATGATGCGCTTTGCGAGCCCATGCGGTACGCCATAACAAGGCACTGGCCTGAAAATTGAAGACAAACACAAGAGACTCGCGGCTGGCTGTATTTTGGCATCGGCCACCACTTGTTTAGCGTTGCGTTTTTGTCTTTCATCAAATTGTGAGCATTCCTTGCTTATTTCAACTTGCTGTAACACTGCTCTAATCAGCCCCGTAAAAGCTAGATCATTTTGATGACTTTTTCCAGTCAAAGCTCATGGGCCCCAGGCTAAATTTTATTAATTTCAGCAGCTTACTGAACATGAGGTCGCAAAGCACATACTCCTGTTTGCCCTTTCAATTTTCCTGACTAATTAACCAATATATGCGGGATGCACATACCAGTAATAGCTTATACTTGTCACATGTAAGAGCGTTGCCCTATTACCTAGGCTTCTTATCCCCAAACTCCGCACGGGGACTTTTTCGCTTTTCATGGCTATTGCATTTTAACCGCTATGCTATAAACTTGCAATAAGGGCACCACCATACTGCCCATTAAATTCTACGCATTGGGTCCCCTATCTACATGCGCCTGTTCCAGCGGTTTATTAATTATTGGTGCGAAGGCAGTTAGCGGCATGGACATAAAAGAACACATCGTCATACTCTCCAGAAAATTGTTTGTAATTGGCTAGCTGGTCATGTACACCTCCCGCTAACAGACTGCTCATTATCTGTACGAGGATTTCTGATGTTTCGGCTGCCCCCGCAACGTTACGCCCCGCGGGCTGCAGCCGGATCGCATTAAAGCCTTAGCATCAGTGACGTCATCGCTCTGTAGAAAGTCTGGGAAACCCCGACTTATGACAAAGCCCAAACTCAGCATGCCCTGAGGTTGCAGCCCGAATCGCGATCGACGACGTCACCGTCTGCGCGTGCTATGCAGTAACGCGCGCTTGAAGTCATGATGATAGAAAAGAACGCATTCAGTCATAAACGAAGAACTTGAAATTCGATATAAATCAGCGAAATCTGTGACGAAAACCCTTATAATGAAACGACATCATTTAAGTGTCGGTAAACATATTTATGGGCCAACAGATCGGCCGGCCCGTTGACCGAACTACGGACCGATTGTTGCCGCAGACCCGTTGTCAGGCCAAGTGGGTCTGCTGGGTCTTCAGTAAACCTACATACTGATTGGCCGGCAGGTCCGCTAGCAGAACTATGGAACAGCTGACAGGCAGACTCGCTGGGAGACCTATAGGCCAACTGACTGGCAGGCTCGCTGGCAAATTTACAGGCCGACGCACAACCGAGAGACAGACTGATGAATCGCGATCAAACAGCCAGCGCTAGGTTGTTACAGGATCGACACGGTCAGCGCTGCACACGACGAAACAGCTTGCCCGATCTTCACTGCTTGTTCAGTCCAGGACTCAACTTGAAGCAATATGCGCCTACATAGAGTGCGGTATACTCAAGGAGCCCATGAAAGGCTGCTGGCGCCCTATCCGAAAACTTATCCGCCATCACTGGCTGATAGACATGACGACTAACCGTTGGAATCACTGTTTTATCCTACTCTGCGTGCATTTCAAACTTGACACCAAATCAGGCCGCTGTCTGATAACGCTGGCAAGAGAAGAGATGCAGGATGTTTTGTGGTACGAAATAAGCGCAATGCTGGGTTATGTGTTCAGATACATGCACAAACAGTTCGGGATAACTCGCGATTGCGTCCTTGGCTTGGTGTTTTGATTTTATCCACAAGCATTGGGGGACTCAGAGGGGCATGGAGCTGAAATTAGCGTCTGGGGGCTCGGGCCTTACAATAGTATACCAAGTGATGTCCCCGATTACCTATGTGCCGGCTCGGGTCTCAAATGTGTGCGCCTCGCAGTGAATGTATTCACATATCACGTTCAATCTTAGCAAATGGGTCAGTGACCTTTCAACAGTGCCCTTACACCCATGCGACCGTCATTGCAAGGCGTCATGCCAATGGTCCATTGAAAATAGCGTCACCCCCGTCCGGTATTCAGCTCAGTACGATGGCGTCACCAACTGCTGGAGGTCCATGCGTCGCACTACCGGCCAGTTGCGGCCACAACAGCACCAGGCGCGCATTATCAACACCTTTGTTGCTACCCGTTTCCACGGCAACCCCCTGGTCCTGTGTCCTCCACCGGCGCGGTGTGTGAGAAGCCTTGCCGCGCACAAATGAACGGATTGCTCAGACGTCCGTTAAAGAGCTGGTGTGGCCGTGAGCCAGAGCCGGCTGGGCGCACAGGCTCGGCCGCGCCGGGACCGCCACCTCAGACCGGCTCGGTGCCGGGGCCCGCGGCCGGCGCGCCCCGGTTTCGTGAGGCAGCTGCCCCGCGCGCCACCGTTCGATGCATCGATTAGCGGCGCCCGGCCGGCGTGCCGCTGGGGACTGTCGCAGACGGTCCAGGCACGTGCGGATGGCATGTTCGGTGCGGCGATCCTGCTGACGGCGCTGCTGGCCGCCCAGGCCGACGGCAAGGTGGTGAGGGGCCATCTCAGCACCAGAGAGGTACGCTGCCGCACGCTGGCGGCGTCGCGCGACGGCCCACCCACGCAGCTGTTCGGGCGCGGGATCCGAATCAGGGAAGTGCAATATTTCACAGCAGCGTGCTTTTTACGAACTGAGGATTGAGGACGTGATTTCTGCTGCACGACGGGGCGGGGGGGGGAGGGGCGGCGGGTCCAAAGATTTTGACGGGCTTGCATGGAAAAACGTCAGTAAAGACTGCGATGTTACTGTGAAGTTTTCGCCCGTGTCAGGGCCAGTGATTGAAGCCACGGGGTATTGAGACAACTAGTTATGTTTCGCTGTGGTGTGGTTCTAGCTCGTTGAAAAACGCGACAAATGCATAACGAACAGCTGCGACGATGTGGACAGAACGAAAGCCGAGCTTTCTCCACTTTTGCACCGCACGGCTCCTGCCCAGTTGTGGTGCGTAGTTGGATTTACAGACGGACTTTGGAGATGTTCGGCTTTTGCTGAATGCCCACATCGAGACCCGGATGGGACAGTCTGAGACGGTTCACAGCCGTGGGTTAAGGCTGATACTGCCGTCTGTTACCGCGGCGGCCGAGTTAAGCACCCGTGGTTGTGTAATCCTTGTGACATGCGATCAAATAGCAGCCATGTTAATACTCCCGCACGCTCTCGATCAGACAGGCCAAATTAATATCGAAAGCAGCGTCAAAATGAAGCCATAGGATAATAGCCATAGAATACTGCCACCCAATGCGGTATAGCCATGGATACTTTTCATCCAAGCGAGAGAAATATTGCGCGGGCCATTTTGAACCAATATTGGCGCACGGATTGAGCGGGATCCATGCGCGTGAATCGAGCCGCTGCACGGCTGCGCGGCGCGCCGAACGCTAAGGCACGGGCCCCCCCCCCCCTGCTAGTGTTGTCACTCGTCAGATCATCACTTTTCTACCTCACAAACGGGCTGGTGTGGTATGCATTCTTAGGCTATCTACATGAAGTCCTCGAAGGCAGGTGTTCCAGCCTACAACATGCATTAGAGTGATCGGTTATTCTGGCCTCTACACGACGAGAGCTTTCGGGGTTGCATTTAGTATGATCAGCTGCATTAACAGCATTCATCTATATTTAGTAGTACATGCAGAATACATATCTATAATCGGCGCGATTTTGTGCTATTGAGAATGTTTCGTAATGCTGATAAGCCCCTGGTGTAGCCGCTTGGGGCCGATGGATGGAAACACGTGGCTGAAAGGTCGGTGGGGCCAAACTTCGTGTGCAAAGACCTTGCATTGGAAAATAGAGACAACTGACAAACACTTTACCCATCGTGCGTCGGAAGCAGATGCAGCAACACGGTAGACATGGTCTGACTCAAAACTATTTTGAATTTGTGTATGTTGTGCGGGACAAAATAAATACCATCTTAGGATCTACGACCATGAACGGTTAATTTAAAGATGGTAATCGCACGTAGCGTACTAATAACCGCATTTTAGCAGTCTACTAGCGGATTGCTACATTTCCTTCTATCCACAAGCGGAAATGTGAGAGGCCGCGAAAGGACGCCCTTGATTGACGCGGTCGAAGGGCTGCTAATGCCCCTTTTTGAGCTAATCCTGTCATTCGTTCTGATCTCGTCGCATGCTGTTATGTCCGCTATCAGCCGTTGGCGCCGCGACTGGCGATCTGTTCCATTATGCATGGCAGGACGGGAGTAATTTGGTGCTGCTGGATGACAATCTGGTGGAATGTATGATGTACTTCCAAGCATAATGCAAGTATTGCTTCCAAACACCATCCAGCGACACCAATATTATTATTGCAATCATGCACGCAAATTATATCATAACAGTCAAAATTGAGTACCCTCCTACGTTCATGATATTGGCGTCGTCGACGAATGTCATACTGGTACGTAACACCAGGGCTGGGAGTGAATAGATAGTAGGGCAGACATATCTTCATCGACCCAACCGACTTCCAACCGAGTGACAAAGAAGTGCGGCTTGTGTACGTTAAGCCCAGCGTATCCGTCACTAAGGTGCAGGGGTCGCTGGAGTCCACATGCAAACTCACAACAGATGCTGAACAAAACACAGTTTGCTTTCAACACGCCGGTCGCCCACCCAGGTAAATACCCTCAATGCCTGACATCGTTTCCGCTGACGAATCAACGCCTAGCTTCAATAGCGAGACAAAGGTCCTCAAAATCAGCTTATTTAGGTTAAGCGCGCAAAAGTGGCCGGTTATACTTTGAAGGGCCGCTCGCACCCAGCGGGCTGGATGCAGAATCTGCTGCAGATTCTGACGCAGTCAGCTGTTGCAGGCTAGATGCGCCACATTCAAGCCTGTAAACCCACAAAGCGCAGATAAAAAACGCGGAAAGTGTAAAGCGCAGATAGAGCGATCTCTGAATCGATACCACTAGACCGCAGCAGATGGTCTGCAGAACGCGCTGCAGGCCCTACGGTCGTCATGTTTTCAGGAGTAGAGAGATTCCACCTTAACGCTTTTTCACCTGCGGTTTATGGGCCTATAGGCTTAAACGCGTCGCCTCTAGCACGCAACAACGGATTCTGTGGCTGGTTCGGAAGGCATGAACCGGGGTTAACGCTCCATTCATGTTCATTTCAACAGAGGAGGTAAAGGGCAGATTGAGTGTTTGTGGCGCTCCAGCGACTCGATTTTCAGTCGCGCGGGCTCATAGGTGGGATCCGTGAATCCGTGAATCCGTCGCATGGCTTCGTATTCGAAAACGTCGCACGCAATGCTGATGTCGCAAATCTTCGTATAATTTTCTTTTGTACGCAATTCTTCGCAAACGGGAAACTTTCTACTGAATGTGCGTAACGCTACTACGTATCCACAAAATTTCTCTGGAGCAATTTTTCGCATTTCATATCTTTGAATGCGCATATGTTTGTATTTCCGTCATTTGTATTTGCTACCAATCGTCTACGCAGCTCTTTCTATCGCATTTATTCGCATCGCAATTCGTCGCATTCAGCCGTATGCACTTTATATACTTTCGGGGGAGGTCTGAGCCTCAGTACTGACCTGAGCCCCCCTCCCCATGCCCTTTTGAGCTTCCTCAATGCATATGAGCAAAGAGGGAATGTTGTGTCCAAATAAATGCAGACATTGTTCGTAACCATTCGTATACTAGATGCCTAAAAACATCATGATTAGTATCATGCTCTTTTGTGCCAAATATCATCCTGTGGTTAATGGAAAATGCTTCATACATCAAACTATGTAAGTATATATATATATATATATATATATATATGTATATATATATATATGTATATATATATATATATATATATATATATATATATGTGTGTGTGTGTGTGTGTTTATACATATATATCTATATATTTATATATACATAAGGTACATATTTGCAAAACTGCGTTGCATTTTTCAGTTGCTTCTTTAAATGTTGGTTTAAGTGCAATGCTTTGCATCTAAATGCTGTAAGTATTCGTTCAAGCCTGCATTAGCGATCCGCACTGCACTTCGCACTGCTTGGGGACTCCTCTTTTCGAGCCCTGCAAACGCCTCTGTCATGGAACTTTGCTAGATTACTGAAGTTGCATGTTCATATTGCAACAGGTTTGGTTACTGGAATCATCGGTTATTCTTGTAACCCCAAGATATTGAATATCATACTAGGAAGATCACGACATTTGCATACCTTTTAAACTTCACTGGAGGTTTCTGCCGCTACCGGGCCGTATAATTGCCTCCGCGCGTGCCACGTACCCAAAATTTGGACACCATACGTAACAGTATAATCAGGAACCAAACCGTTTCATAAAAACAACAAAAGCCGCAAGGATTGCATTTTCCCCTGCCGGAAAGAGGTTCATAAGCGATCCGTGCGTACACATATTCTTTGCCGGTCGATCAGAACACTGCGTTGACACATGCCATTCGTTTTCAGCAATGGGCCTTCCTCACACGGTTCTGTTTCCTCTCTGGAGAGGGGATGTTCACCTACGAAGTGGAATACGAATCGGTAAGAGCGCCGGGAACGCTATCGCTCCGCACCTAGATCGCCTTCCACATGGTGGAGCCACGGGCAGAAAGGGGGGGGGGGGGCTACATGAAGCCAATAAAAGATGTGACTGTCTACTGCAATTTTACCCTCCACAGCCATGCTGTATCACGTTTTCCCAAGGAATATGACACCTTCAGTTCAGTGTGTATTCCACGTCCTAGTTTGACTCCCCCAAACCCGATCTGACCATTCAATCTCGGAGATCTGGTTACACCGACACTCCCCTACGCAGCAATGGGAGCGGGAGCGTGCCTGTTTGAACACCTCTATTGGTTGCGGGGGTGAGGCTAACGTCCGCGCGCCAGAACCGGACTAGTGAGGTGCCTTGCACTCGCTGGTCCAGAGCCTCAACCTGGGACACTGTCTGGCGTGTCAGACATGCGTGTCCGGACCTTTAATACGCCTGCCTCTGGTGCCCATAATGGTTATTGATGCTCCCTGGACCAATGTATTCACCAGCCAAAAAAAAAAACGCTCGGTTTATGTGGCAATCATGGATCATGTCATGCGCACGGTAATAATCATTACGACAGGTTGAGCCTTTAGCTAATGCTAGCAGGCACAAAAGAACACTCGCAAACTGAGCCACTTCAGGAGGCCGTTATCGTTGTTACTTACGTTTTGCACCTGCTTTTTACAGAAATATGCCGTGCAGAAGCTGCTACTCTACTATGATACAGAAGACCAGTGGCCGGCCGTCTACAAGAGCGGCAAGGTAAATTACCTGCTGAGGTCCGGTGGATGGGTGCGAGCACCGCCGCCTTTGTCACAACGTTCAGCCGCATGCGCGACTGTCTCTGTCGAAACGCCACCTGGCATGCAGTGTTGGCAAAATGTTACATGCAGTTGGTGATGACCGGTATATGCCGTTAATAGTTTATGACCCATTGAAAAGTTATCCAGTCGTAATTTGCAAATGGAGAGTTAAAAAGCCGTGTCCACAGCTGTGCTCGCTGTTGAAGTTTGGTGCGAACCTACGCCATTATAACTTAAGGCTTGAATCAAGGAGGCATTTTCAGTGTTATGCATCATATAACATCAACACTCCGCGTGAATATAACCTGGACATTTACTCTCATTCGAAACGTAATTCCTCGACTTTTTCTGATATTCACCTTCCGAAATTTGTGGCGTACACCATCACATTGACAGAGATGCATCGCGCTGGGGACTTCGTTGCACAGTTGCTCTGCTCCAGCTCAATTCGCCAGTCTTTGCGGCTGCCATCCGTGGTCTCTCTGCTCCCCTGGCCGTGTGGGTGCAGCGTGTGCACCGCGGGGTGTTCACCTTGCCAGCCTGGGATTTATTTGAGCAGTTATGGTAGGTCGCTTTTGGGTTGTTCATTGGAAAAACCGGGGTTAATAACGACCGGGCTCTGCCAGTGTCCCCGCGACTTGGCGATCTATATTTTTGCAACCGGACTCAAATTGGTGCCAGACTTGTTCTTTTCAAATAGGGACATGTTAGCAGACTGATGCAGGCACGGCCGACACAACTTATAGCTTTGCGGTAAAGGTATGTGTGGGCTTTAGGATTCTTTGGTGACTTGGACCTCGAAGATCACAGAAAGGCAGCAGCGCACTCCTGATGTGGTTGCGTGTCAAGAAATTCCTGGCACATGGCTCAGCCCACACTCTTCCACACACGAGAAAGGTGTTCCACACACATCATACGCCGGTGCTGGATGAACCACTGGTTAGTTATACAGCTGTTTACAAGGCTCTACCAGTCATCAGGCTGCTCTGCATCATGTGGGTAGAGATGAACGCCGCACCCCTGCCTGCACCATCTACCACTCCAACTTCCCCCACCGCCAGACTTGTGAGGAGAAGCTGGCGGTGCTGGACGAGCCGATGCGTCACCAATTCGTCAACCTGAGCACGCAGTTCAGCACGTTCAGCGGGTGCGAGGCTCGCCGTCGCACGGACCGCGAGCCCACCTACGTCTGCCGCGGCAACCGCACCTTCTTCTCGGCCAGGGAGCGCTGGTGGTTCATCGCCGTCAGCAACTGCGAGTCGGAAAAGGTGGGACTCACACGCGGCCCGGGTCAGGCGCGGGTCACTGTAGCAGCCAGAGAGGCTGGGTCAGTAACTGGGATCGGTTTGATCGAGTAACGGGATCGACGCTTTGATCCAGGTTTCACAGTTGCAGCGGCGGAAGAGGCTGGCTGGGACTTGTGAACACGCGCTCGGGTGTGGGTCAATTTAACAAATCTAAGGTTTTCGGAAATCAAACGGTGCGACGCAGTGACGCAAATAAAAATCGTTTAGCTATCGACAGTCGAATAGCCGATGCTTTTGTATAAGAATGGATATGCTTCTTAAGGTTACTACCCTGTGGAAGGTCCGACTCAGATCATGACTGTCAGCCGAGGAACGTTTGAGGAAATCCTCAAGTTGACACGACACCTGCATGTTACACTATGTCATACGCAACGTTGGGATTTTTGTAGTCAACTAGACAGTTGAGATAGGATTGCAACTAGTTCCGATGATCTGAGGTACAGGAATGAATGTGTGGTCAATTTCAAAACGAACAACATTTTAAGGGAGAACTTACTTTGGAAAAGTTTTAGACGGTTAGTTTGAATTTTTGTATCACAGCGATCTAAACAGAGTCTTTTTCTACTTTGCAAAAGTCAGAAGATGTCGCTGACATAACACGACCTCGTTAAGCCTTTTGCTTAAACATGCGGCTGAGTGCAGTTTTTGACAATGATTCTGAGCATCAATATCAAAACAATTTGAAAGTTTTTGATAATATTGAACTTATAAAAGGCAATGTAAGGTCACTTGCCTCACATAGCTAGATTTTATCCTTTCCATAAGTCAAGTGTCTAGGTTAAAGCTCTCTGTGTGAACAGGACTAGGTTACTTTAGATTCCAATCTCGAGTTTGACCTTACGTAACGGTAAACGAACCAAATGTCACGATATGGAGACTAAACAACAGACGCTAATGAGCTCACATAAAGAGCTACCGTCCAGTTCATGTGGTGGTTCTAGGTCTCTTAGTTTTGAGGTCTCGGGGGAAGGGCCGAATTGATCACTCCCACCTGAGCGTGTCGCATTCAACCTGCTACCGGGGCGCGTATTAACGTGTGGGACACGCCTCCCAGAGGCTCGTATTAACAGAGGGAGAGCTTGGGCCAGGAGCTAGGATCAGCTGCATAAGGCCTAGGACTGATGGCCGAGATTATGAGCACTGGGCTGATGGTTAGCCCAGGCTGCGGTGGCCGAGCTTTTCGGAAAATGGAAGCATGTAATGGCGTGCTACAGCAGCCTTTTTTGTGACGGACCGTGGTAAATATTTGTGTGCATGCGCTGAGCAGCTGAGCGTCAGAAAAGCTGCTCGTTTTTAGGGCTACGCTCACCACCAGTGGTTGATTTTTTGCAGGGCCTTAGCCTGACTTACAACTTTCTTATGACCAACGGGCCACCTGACAGCCTTTGGACCTACCAGTTCTCGGCCGACGAGATGCGTAAGTATAACGCTATTCTGATCGGATATCGTCTCCAAAAATACTATCTCATTTGATGTTACTAAGCACGAGACGAGTATTGTATGCTCAGTTTTAGTATTTAGATGCCGTGGGTCTATTACGACAACATCTTGCGTGGCACGTTGTCGAATTCAGTTTCCTGAATCAAATTCGAAAAGCCCCTCACGTGCGGTGACAATGGTGAGTAGCCCTCCCTTCATAGAGAAATCCTCCGTCAGGCAATACAAAACAAGTAACTCGTTGAACTCCAGATTACGCTGAACATCTAGTCAGGAACATAACGCATTTCCTTGCTTTCCTCTACGAAATGTTGTGAGCCTCAGCACAACGCTTTGCAACATTGCACACTGGGTATCAGGAGCTGACATGCAATAACCCTGTCGGCGGCCATGCCTGTCACCGGCACGCGAAACGCCACCCAGGTGATTGGTGCAACAGTGCTCCATGAGGCCGTCTTCATATGCATTCCGATGTAATATATATTTGTTCTTGTTTCAGACATCCTAAGGACAAACATGTGCATGCTAGGCATTCAGACTGCAATTCTTTTCATAAGTATCGTTCTTGCAGGTAAGACGCAAGGTGTTGCCGTGTTTATCACGCCTATAGCTTATCTTCTATATTTGCTTAGCCGCTGTAAACGGTAGCCCTGCCCTTGACATGAGCGCTAGCACCGTTATTACTGGACGCTTTTAGCAGCTCACCGTAAGGCTCAAACTTATCCATGTGCCATTTGATATAAGCCCTTCAGAGAGATCGCTTTTATGGCTTTTGGTCGTCAGAATTTGTTAATCCAGCACTGTGTTGGTCGCACCTGCGAACTTAACAATGAGGAGCGTATGCGATGGGGGCAAATGGGACCAAACATGACAAAATTTGTTTTCGTCAAATGCGATATTTTCCCTATTAGGGGTCTACGCCAGGAGCGTGGCGCCTTACTAGCAGCGGCCCCGCTTACCTAGAGGCGGTGTGCCCTCGACCCCCACCAGTCGCCCCCTCGTTCAGGGATGCTGATCTCTGCTGACCTGGCATTGCTCCTGCGCCCTGAAAGCGTCTTTGCTGAGTCATCCGTGTGCCGTCTGCCCCACTCCTGCTGGAGGCGCCTCTGCTGAGTCACATGCGTGTCGCCGGCAGCGGAGCTACGCTCCCGTGGTCTCTTCCACACCACCTACAAGTTGTTTATGGCGGCCGTGCTGCTGCAGACGGCCGGCCTGGTGCTGCTTTTCGCCTCCTACCGCTGCTACGCCAACGACGGCGAGGGCCTGCCGAAGATCAAGCTGGCAGGTACGGACCTCGCGGGTCTTGGCGTCGCGCACGCCGTGCGGTCGAAGGTGCCGGCAGCGTTGTTCAAGTGCACACCAGCACAGGCTGTGATGCGTGTGACCCACAAACGCGCCGGCACGATGGTGCTAATGGGGCTGCCTAAGCCAGCTCAGTTTTGCTTCAGGATGAGAGCTGCTTGTGACGTACATGTGACACACACAGCCATCAATACAAATTGACTCAATAAGGCACCACCGGTCACTGATCTGACCAGTAAGTGGAGTGTGATAAGCAGTTAATGCGTGCCCCGCCGTTTTCTCCGCTTTACGTCATAGCTCAAATGTGACGGACGCTATGCAATTAACACAAAAAACACGGCCGGCGCGATCGATATCATTTGGGGTTTTCAATCCATAAGAATGCCCGCGAGCTGACACATTACCGTCCCAAGGTATCCAGCGCAACATTACACCTTTAGAATTTTGGTACCCCCAGTAGCGGCGATGAAATATGTAACACGGTGTTCCGACAGGCCGGATCCTGGAGGCTGGCAGTGACTTCACGTTCCTGCTGCTGCTGCTTCTCTGCGCCAAGGGGTACACGATCACCCGTGGCCGCCTTCGGCAGGCCAGCGCCATCAAGCTGACCATCTTCTTATCCCTCTACGTGGTCTCCTGGGGCATCCTATTCGTCTATGAGCAGCTGGTAAGATCAACATGGAAATTGTCGAGGAGATTGCGAATTGCCCTACAAAATCATTGACTGCGACCTGTGTGCTTTTATGCGAATAAGTTGTCACTGGCCGGCGGCCGAATAGTTGTATACTGTAATTAAGCTTCAGCGGGGATAGTCCACGTCTCTTTAATGTCCATTTAACCAGCTCCGTTGTATTACGCTAGGACATGCACATGCAAATGCTACACTGATGGCTACGTGACCGCCGAAGAGAATATCTGGAGCGATCGCTATCATTCTGTTGCCACAGAAGTGCAACGTTCCAGATGCTTACGAGCATCGCGCCATCTCTTCTAAGCCGTATGGAATCGGTTGAATGTTTGGGCAGTAGAGTTGGCTATTGCAGACGGTCAGCTTTTTTAATATGCGAGCAACATGAACACATGCGAAAAGTGTTGTGTATCACTGCGGCCAACTTCAATGGGTTTTCATGAGGTAGTTTGTTCCTTCTTCATCACGGCGCCACAAATGGCCGCAGTCATGTGCTGATTCTGTGCGTGCATCAGCGACCACTCCTTAGATGTTTTTTTTTTTGCCCTGACCGGTGCTGTTAGAGCCCCGGTAGGGGCATCGTCCTCAACCATCGACAGGTGTCCCAGGATCGTCGGCGTGTATCGCTCGCGCGGTCCCCCGCCCCCCTTCACTTCACACGCGATCTGGAAATTACGCCGCCGCAGCCATCATGCCCGCCCGACGTGGCGTGGCGTGTGATGCGGCCATCAGCGCACCACTGCGTGTCTTATTCTGGTGGGCTGGAGCAGTGGGGTCAAGAAAAGCCGCGTTAGTACAGCAAATGCGTGCCTTACTCTGGTGGCCGGACCGCCAGGATCAATAATAGCCACTTTAGTACAACAGATGCGTGTCTTACTCTGATATGCCGGAGCAGAAGGGTCAAGAAAAGTCGCGTTGGAACAACAAATGTGTGTCTTTCTCTACTGAGCCGAAACAGTAGGGTCAAAAAAGCCGCGTTAGTACAGCAAATGCGTGCCTTACTCTGGTGGCCGGACGAACAGAATCAATAACAGTCACGCTAGTTCAACATATGAGTGTCTTACTATGGTATGCTGAAAGAGAAGAGTCAAGAATTGCCAGGTTGATACAAAGAGTCCATCATGACGGGGGAGGGGGGGGGGGATATGAGATTATCTGAGAGAGGAATTTCATATGCACGGCATAATCGCTGGCCTACGGAATGCACGATTGGTACCGATCATTCCGATTCCCACGATCTGACGAGCAAGCGCAATTTAAAGGCTTGTCTTATCCTTTAAAAAATGTTTGCGGCTTCTTTCCCCACTGCACATGTGCTGGCGTCCGCCACGGGCCGCGAGTGACAGCTGCACCCTGCCGGCGCCCGACCGAAGGCAGTATGTGTGCTACCAGTGCCCAGGGCTCGACGGGCTCCGTGTTGCCACTGCCCAGGGCTCGACGGGCTCCCTGTTACCACTGGCCGGGGCTCGACGGACTCCGTGTTATCACTGCCCGGGGTTCGACGGGCTCCGTGTTACCACTGCCCGGGGCTCGACGGGCTCCGTGTTACCACTGTCCGTAGCTCGGCGCCCTCCCCTTGCAGTGCTCTCAGAGCGGTGGCATCAGCTCGAGCGGCGCGACTGGTCCTATGTTTGACGATTTTTCTGGGTGATTAATCAGCCTCAAGATGGTGACCTGGGTCGCGCCGCTGAACCGGACGTCGGGGTATATGTTTCCAAAAGAGGAGTTCACACGGGGCCGTATTTCTCGGACGTTGTCTGGGAGAGCCCTAACCTGAAGCTTGCCCCCCCCCCTTCACCTGAAGCTGAGGACGCTGGACGCCAGCGTGTCCCCCGTAGCCGATGGTGTCCGATGAAAGGGTTGTGCGGCGATGCACGCGCGACATTCCGGATCACCTCCAGATTGAATCAGTCGATCTCACGCAGCGCTGTGATGAGGATGGCGAGTATGTCCGCCTGTCGCGGGAAGTTGTGCATGGAGCAAGAATGATGCGGGATTATCATGTCGAATGTGCATTGTGCATGCTTTTTGGAACACCAGTGCACTCACAGCCTGATCTATTGCAGTTTTTCGACCCGGGCGAGGTCCTGTACCTGTACGAATCGCCGGGAGGCTACGGTCTGGTCGTGCTCAAGATCCTGGGCTGGGCCATGTTCGTGTACTCTACTTCCTTCACCATAAAACACTACCCAGAGAAGTGGGGCTTTTTCCTGCCCTTTTCCACCATGTATACAGTCTGGTGAGTTCTTATATGCGCCAGAGCAGGCTCAGGCATCTGACATGTGCCACAGGTGAATTTCCGCAGGTGCGCGGGTGAATGCTACGCGCTCGGGTTGGGTGGGAGACAAGTTGACACTCCCTAGATCCAAAAAAGCGGCGGGGCTAGAGACGAGACTTTCAGGACAGGTAGGGGGCTCTCAGAATTCCTTTGTGAGGAGTTTGACATTTCTATGTTGTGAGCATCGGGTCAAACAACCTCCAGTGAAGCCATATGTTCTTGAATTCCAGCTGTGCGATACCTTTGCTACCTGTACCTGAACCTGCGATAAATGCCACCAAAAACTTTGGAGTGGTCAGCTGTTTTTATCGCAACTAGCGCTGTGCTTAGGGTACCACGTATAATTCATTGTCATGATATAATGTTTTTGATTATTTCGTGTGCATGTTTTGCGTCATATGGCTCTACCATTATGATCTAGAACAGTTTGAGAAGCGATTTAAGCCTTTCCATGCAAACCACTGCATGCTAGATATTATTTTCAGGCCATGAAAAAATGCATCTTCATTTCAGGCCAAGAACCTCATTTATGCTTTAGAAAATTTTGGACGGCGAGATTTAAATTGATCATTAAAATTCAATTGGTACTCGAATTTAAAATCATCATAAAGAGCATTCCCTTGATAACAAGCTGTGAAAATCGTCAAGTTGCCTGTTTTAGAGAGCGAGACGCACGTCGTCTTTCACACCCCTTTCATGGAGCGCCAGCGACTGCAATGGTCACATTAGCTTTCAGGGGCCATGACGTAACCGGCATTCGAGCCTTGAACTTCCCATACGGGAGCGCATGGCGCCAACAATTCGGTCATTACGCCCCCTTAGTTAATTTAATCAATGCCATCTTGTATAGAAACTTTCTTTGACCTTTAGTAAGTTGATATAGACACATGTTAAATTCTTGGTCATAAATGCTTTTGAACAAGCGTCAAACCTTCATAGAGAAACAAAGTTTCAAGCCAAAATTATGCTTGGTATTGACCTTGATCCTCCCTGGATAGCTAGCCCAAGGTCAACGGAATTTGCTCGAAAGATAATTTGGCTGTCTCATCATCTAAAAACGTTATCTACAATTGCAGAGCTTTGCCTAAAATTGCGTTTTATTAGTATGAAAGCCGCTCAAAGAATCGTTTTTACCGGCCACCTTTATCTATCTTTGACATACCAAGGGCTTATGACCAGAAAATATATGTTAACTATAAGATCCGCTACATTTGTCTACAATATCTAAATAATGTATAGCAATGCCAAGTTTGGTCTTGTTAGTCCGCTTGCTCTGAATTTTGGAAAGCCTTGAGGAGAGGTCAAATCGCTCTCCAACCTGAACGTGTGTTAACACACAGTATCTTGTTATGAATGGCGTTTGCATGTTTGTAACCCAGCAGGCCGCGGCACAGCTGGGAACCACGTCTGTGGATCCGTGCCTCTGCGCAGGTTTCTGTCCGCTCCCATGGTGATCGTATGCGCCAACTACCTGATCGACAAGTGGGTGCGGGAGAAGGTGGTGAACGGCGTCGAGCATGGCATCACCTTCGTCGGGCACATTTTCTTCCTGGTGCGTAACCTGTGAACAGGAGGTGATGGTAGACCGAGCGTTCACATCGTCCATGGACCCAAACCATCAGTCAGCATCGGTGTCGAGATCATCAAGGATAGGATTATGCAGACTTATATAGCACGTTGCAGACTCACAGGATCATAGGGTAATAACTCTAGACTTGTACTCTATCACAGTGTGGCGATCGGCGGAGGTCATAGGTCATCCCCGCCTCACCCCCCCCCACCCCACACCCCCAACCCCCGATCCACACCCCCACTCAAGCACACAAGCTGCGGAGGGTGGCAAAACCACCGAAGCTTGCGGGTAGTTACGATCAATCATCGGTCCCTGATTAGATGATGACTTGGAATTTAGCCTCAAATGCCTCCCTGGTGTTACTGTTTAGTTTCATTTCCCTCCATTTTTGGCAACAATGTTCGATCAATCACCGTTACGACAACGCAACGAACGCAGTGCTTCATGTGTGGATAGGCTAGCTAAAACGTCCCATGGAGGATCTAGTCTTGAATCAGGACGTTTCCATCACACTCACCCGACTTTGCAGATTTTGACTCGCCCTACCGCAGCCAACAAGAATTTCCATTTTCACGTCCTCGGACTGTCCGCAGATTAGGCGTTATGGAGCAGATGCCTAACGGTAGGTAACATAAATCGTCAGGCATTGTTTGACAACTGCTGAGCAAAACCTCCTTGTCCCTTTTGGTGTCACCCCAAAATGTGTATTAGTTTTAAACATTTTCAAAAAGACATCTATTAAAACTTAAAGCATATTTCAGGTTATCAACCAAATTTAATCACATACGTTATTCGATTTTTACATTTGACCTAAACGTTGCTTTGCTAACTTGCTCTATGTTTTTGTGCCACCGGTAGCCTGTCATGAACATTCGCACAGATCCAACGTGAGCGTTCTCACTTGATGCGACTGATGTTATCGTATTCGCGAAGCACATTTGTGAGCCTAAAACAACACCAATATATACGTGCTGCGTGCTATTTTCTGCGTCTTGCTGAATATGCAGTCAGGATATATATATATATATATATATATATATATCGTCTCACTGCAGAGACTGTGCAAGAGCTGCGGAACCGTGAAAACGTGTCACGTTCTACCATTAAAACATCGGAGGCCACCTTTTCTTTCGCAGTGATTATTTTCTGAAACCGAATTTTCGTGACTGTTGTACTGATATGCAGACGGTGGCTTGTAAGCAATGCACGTTATTCCTTGTCTAACGATCGCCAGGAACGGCTGGGAACAACAACCTGGACCATTTCTCTGCACACGCGTACGCGCCAGCGCCCCGCTGGCGGTGCTCGGCAGCCAGCAGAGCACACCCACCGAACTGTTCGTCATCAGCACGTCCACTGAGAGGGTAACCGCTGGCAGCCGCTGAGCAGGGAGCAAGGACGCGTCACTTCGAGCAATTTTGACACTTCTGCGAATAGCATCAAGTTCCTGAAAACGATATCCGTAAAATTTAAAAACGTGTGTAATGTATAAAGTTTGTTTCTTCGACAGATCGTGATGATAAATCTGTTTTGCACTTACCACGCTCAAGTGCCTCCGCAGGTTAAGAGCCTCTAAAGGCCAGTCCACATCTTGCGGACCATGTGCAGACGGCTACGTATAATGCAAAATCAGTCAGAACTTCTGGAGTCAGCCAGAAGTTGTGAGTTAGAGGGACCACATTTAAACCCCTCAGACCCGCCAAAAATAAGCAAAAAGAGCTCGAAATAGTACTTCTCTTGGCAACACTTGGCAACTGCAAATTCTGCTGCGGCTTCTGCGGACCCAAGCTGCTGTCGA